>NC_142614.1:38548619-38851649 GCF_059453375.1 Lepisosteus platostomus | reverse complement strand
TAATTTTTTTAAATTAAAATTCATTCTATACAGCACTCGCATATTTGGGTACCGTTTCATAAAACTTTAATGCTTAAAATGTTTAGGGAGAAATGGAAGACTGGTGTGTATTTTTTCTTTGAACTACCAAGACCAGCCATACACAGTACAGTTTACATACAGTAATGTTTATGTTCCTAAATTAATATCGTTTATGACCTTCAGATGCGTTATGCTCCTCTTCTTTTTATGCTCAGCTACTAAAATTTCCCTTTAGTGGTAAAATTTCATATAAATATTCAATACTAAGCTGATTAAAATGTGCACAGTCAAGAGATTAAATGATTAAATCTTTTCACTACCAACCAATGCACCATGAGTGCCCCTGTCGGTCATTTTGGCCAGGCAATCACTTACTGCGGTGCCCTGCGGTGGCTTTCCTGTACCACAGGTTTGTACCGTGCATTTTGAATGGCTGCATCTGTAAATGTGCTACTAAAGAAATAAACAAAAAAAGTCATTTATTCCTTTATCATATTGGCTAGCTAATGTCCTCTCTTTGCTAGTTACTTGTGGCTGTGTTTCTGCGTTGTGTAGCAACGAGGGACTATATTCTCAGGCAGAGGAACGTAAACAGCTTAATTTTCGTGCTAAATAAATTTTTAAAATTAAAATTCATTCTATACAGCATTCGCATATTTGGGGACCGTTTTATAAAACTTTGATGCTTAAAATGTTTAGGGAGAAACAGAAGACTGCTTTGTATTTTTTCATTCAACTACCAAGACCAGCCATATACAGTACAGTTTACATACACTAATATGTTTATGTTCCTAAATTAATATCGTTTATGACCTTGATTTATGCGTTATGCTCCTCTTCTTTTTATGCTCAGCTACTAAAATTTCCCTTAAGTTGTAAAATTCCATATAAATATTCAATATTTAGTAAAGACATTAAATGATGAAATCTTTCCACGACCAACCAACGCACCACGAGTGCCCCTGTCAGTCATTTTGGCCAGCCAATCACGTAGTGACATAATGACGTAGTGAGTTGCCTGCAGTACAGGTTTGTCCCGCGCACTTTGAATGGCTGCATCTGTATGACTGTCACTGCCTCCTGATAGGAGGGAATGTCCATGGGGTTGAGAAATTCCTCAAACTGCTCTTTACACCGCTCAACAATTTCCCCAGAAGAGGTCACTTCCCCAACCCTGCTTTTCACAGCCAGGGCGAGGTCACACCTTCCACTCCTGAGGTGCCAAATGGTTTGCCAGAACAACCTCGAGGCCATCTGATAGTCTTTCTCCATGGCCTCTTCAAACTCCTCCCATGCCTGAGCCTTTGCTCCAGCGACCACTCCAGGGACCCCCCCATGGATCGTCACTTTGTCGAGGTGGTGGGGCTTGTGTACCTCAGGGATGCGTAGAGCTGTCACCTGGAGCCTTGTGCTCCTGGTAGGGTCTCCCTTGGCAAACAGGTCTGAGTTGAGAGGTCAGAAAAAGAATGGTAAAAGAAAGACCCTCATGACAGGACAAACTAAGACTGAACGTACCCTGCCCGAGACAGTGTTACCGGGACCTGCCCCAGGAGCCGGACCTGGGGGTGGCGTTCGCGGGCAAGCGTCTGGTAGCCGGGCAACCCACGTAACCTGGCCGGGTTCAGCACAAAAAAGCAATGGGAACATAGGATATCCACCTGCAAAACGAAGGGTGAGGGTCGGGTGCGATGCCAGCCTAGTGGAAGGCATACGTGGAAAGGATTAGACCCTGGCTTTCATTGTATCCTTATTTACAAAGCTTAGAATGAGTAACTTCTTGCTTTAAAGGAATATTTTTGTATTATTTTATGCAAAGCCAATACATTAACATTGAAAAGTACAGGGAAATTTAATTACTGTATACAGTATGTTAGTTTATGGGTACTATTTACTAAGTTGACCTTAGTAGTTAATAAAACTACAATAGTTTAAACATATTTTGAAGAAAATATTGTGAATTGAAACATTTTTACAGTTATACATCCACCAATACATTTTCCAATCAACTTATTTGATTAGAAAACTTTCAGAAGCCAATGAACCTACCAGTATTTCTTTGTCCTGTGAGATCACCCGGGACTCCAAAGAGATAGCACTCCAGCAATTGCACTAAAACTAGTTATTCCAATTTCATCACCACAGAGTAAGGAATTTTAAAGATGCCCTTTAACAGAAATCACCATTGAAGTTTTAAATGTATATTTGGTTTTTAAATACTAGATTTTTAAAGCCACTATGTGTGTTTTTATAATTATGATTTAAGATGTTTTTCTGTAGCTGCCCTTTTTTCTTTACCATTAGTACTGTAAAAAAAAGAGTCCAGATAAAAAAAAAGCAATTTGAATTATTTTGTCCTGTACCAAAAGGTGCATTTGAAACCAGGTAATGAGGTGGTGAGTCTGGTGCAGCATAGGCTGGGATATAGTTAGATTCCCACTAGCAGCTTGCAGTCCTCCTGACCTGTGAATACTTCTGGAAACTATTACATATATTTTTAGAAAATAAACTCCCATCTCATGTCCCGTGTGACGTCCTTTTGCACATGTGCTGTTAACTAGTGAAGCACTAGCACTGGGTGGGACGTGCTGTACAGTATGTCACCACAGCCAGGTAGCAAAGGGACTCATGACATAGTCACCAGGAAGGTGCCCAGTGGGTTTTGTGGGAATTGGGAGTTCCTAAGCCAATCGCTTTAAGTTATTTATGGCCAGTTTCTGTAGCCGGGTCCTCTCCGATTGATGTTAACTGGCTACAAAATTAATACATAACACCACATAATAATTGATTAAATTAAAAAAAAAATTCCTTGTCCTAACTGCTATGAAAAACCAAATGGAATGTATTTTTCTACTATTGTACTATGTACAAATTTTCTTTTTTTGTTGAGGCAACAAGACACTACTAACAATATTGGTTAAAGCTACCAGTACGGTTTTATATATTATAAATATATTTATATTAATACATTAATATAGTTTATTAATATATGATGTTCAGAAACTTTTTATTTTCAGATACCAGAATTTCCCTTTGCTTACATGATAACATATTAATAATC
Source organism: Lepisosteus platostomus (assembly GCF_059453375.1). Lineage (NCBI taxonomy): Eukaryota > Metazoa > Chordata > Actinopteri > Semionotiformes > Lepisosteidae > Lepisosteus > Lepisosteus platostomus. The sequence goes on along the minus strand of NC_142614.1, from coordinate 38,848,570 downwards.
CATAATAAATTGATTTAAAGAAGTAGGACAACATTAAATTTTTTTACAAACATCCCCAGTAGTGCCACCTACTGATCTTCTTTGCCCAGCAAATATGCTTTTCGGCAGTGTAATTAATCACACTGCTGCAAGGTAATTTTCCCGTAGCAATGGGTTTTGATGCGTAATCTGAGTGGATGTATCAGCACATTACTATCATGTTCAAATCATCTTATAACTTCATTGTAAACAACAGAAAGGATTCTGTTGTGTCAAGTGCTAAAGTTTCCCTGACAGTGTCTGATTACATATCATGCTGCAGTAGATTCTTTTAATTGTTTCTATAACTCTATAAGAATGGACAATGCAAGAATATGGACAGTAAGAAGATGTGTTATTGTTAGTGTCTTTATTTTTTTCATTACTAAAAACATGGAATACACCATTTACAGTAGGTAATGCAATGGTAGTATTTTTTCAATCAAGAAAATATAGCACCAAAAGACTTATTTATTGTGATAAAAAGCTTGTGTGCCGTGCTACAAATATGTTGACTACTCCAGTAGTTAATAATACACAGTAGTAAATTCAGTGCTATGGCAAATAATCAAAATCGTTTCTCACACACCATCATAATACTATGCGATTTTACAAATCATTATTATTATTAAAATAATAAAAACACAACATAACACAGTAAATAAAGAATATATAATATTACGTAATGAAAGATAAGTAGAAGAACAATTCCCAGTTACAAAATATTCTTGAAGACACTATTAGCATGTGATAATGATAATATTGTATATATGACAAAAACATTTTTGGTGGATATTGCAGTGCTTTTGGCAAATCTTAAGTAGGTTGGGTAAATAAAATATTTAAGATAATATGTATTACATATATAAAGGAGTCTATCTAATGTTTACAGGCATTTAAAAGCATAGGATACTTACTTAAAATCACTTCAAAGATATAAAAAGAAAAATATGAACTGCAGTCTACACTTGCTAAAACTGCACAATAAATTTAAAGTTTCCCGTCACACCAGTTTTACAAAAAGTTACACTTGATGATGTCTGACTAAAATAATGCATATAACAAAATTCGAAACAATTTTTAAAAACTGTCTGCTGAAAATTATTTTAGTATTGTGATATATGGAAATACAGGTTTATGTGGACTCTGATCTATACTCTGTAAACGCCATGAGAACTTTAAAACATCTCACACTGATCTTGGTTTATCTTGGATGTTTTTAAATGTCAAGTAATTGCACTTTTGCACTGAATAGATATGTACACAGCTCACCAGGTTCCACACAAACACCCAAGGTGTTCATAATACTTCAGAAATCATAGTGGTTATATTCTAGCTGTACAGTGTCACATAAAATGCACAATTGGAAAGCTAAACAACTCAACAAGTTAAGTCTCTGAGCCACTAGGATTGTCAATGTTTTTTCACTATTCAACTTTTATTTTTCATTTTTCTGCTGTCATGCGTAGTTAGTGATTTTAAAGTAAAATAATACTTAATGTTCTCTTGACATTAATAAATCTGTTGAACAGGAACAAATACATTTCTACATAGGATTCATTACACAGTTTTAGCATGCCATTTTCCATGGATCCCAAAAAATGCTCAGAGTGAATAGGGCTGCACTTGTTATGCTGCCATAGAACACCTTATAATTGTGTACCCTTCTGTTTAGATGTACCAGGCATTAGCTAGTTCACATCACAGTATGTTGGATTGTGACTCAAACATACTGTGATTAGAAGTAGAAGAATGTTCAAGGAGTGAACAAAGATTGGTCCCTGGGAGTCCATTGACACTTTGATAACTGGCCAGTTGTTTTTTGATGAATAACGTTTGATTTATGTTACACTTTTGCATACTTGAAAAATGAAAGTCAGTGAAGTGGGTCTAAACCATCAGGATCAAGTTAATATAGCACGCTTGTCCTTTGCTCTCAAGAGGTAGCTCAGTTGTGAAACGTGTTACACTGCATAGCTGAAAACGACTTTTCCCTTTTTTATATTTTTATAAAAATACAGTAATTTTATTATTACAATGTCGGAAAACAAAAAATTGTAACATTGTATTGAATCAGACCTCTGTGCCATCATGTAAATTGTTATGACATTTGACTAAATTCACCTGCTTAAGCTTGACCTCTTTGACCTTGCAGGCCCCTTGGTTTTTATTGAGGATATTGTTTTTCACAGTGCAGTGCTTGGCGATTAAGTTCTTTTCAAGATGATCTACATTCCTCAGGCAGTCTTCAACTTTAGTGTTCAGTGGATACTTCTCTGCCAGATTTGTTGCATGCCTTTTTTTCTTCCCCTTTCTGTAGCTTTTCTTGGACAGAAAGCAAAAAGTAAATACAATGAGAGACAGGAAGATTACTGCAGCGATGGCACCACCTATGAAGTTACTTGTTTGTGCAGTGAAGGCTGCTGCCTGCATTTCCAATTTCAGGGTCTTCATGTTGGTGCCATTCTTCACCTGATCTCCCTCGTTGTCATAGATGAGTGATTCATCCAGAGTCAGGCGCCCTGTGTTATCTACAAGATCTCTCTGACTGCGCTTTAGCTGGTAGGTCAATGAGCGCTGGATCCTTGGCCCTGAACTGGCCTCTGGTCCAATTATATAGATTACTTGCAGGTACCATTGATGACCAGCTTCCACCTAAAAAAGGGAGACAGTGAAAGTAACTTAATTTTAGAAAAAGGCATCTTTAGACATCACGTACCCTTTAATTTAAAGACAGGTATATCAACAAAAATGTCAGGTTATGTTTTTACTTGATGTGAAATTTAAATTAAAAAATATCTGCTGATTACCAAACGAAATGTAGAAATGAAGATAGGCATTTATTGAAATTATTTATCCATATTTAAAGTACTGAATATGACACAAAAACTGAAAGCAAAATCTCATGTATTCCAATAGTTTATGTCATAAAGAAATTTATATATATATTTTTTGCAAATTCTAGAGAAAAGAAACAAAAGTAAACCTTAGACTCCATTCAGTCCATCGATCCTACATTGATCATTTGGAAGCTGGAATTTAATATAAATCAAGCTACTGTTTTGATAAAGAAGTATCAATAATTATAGCTTTTATTACAAATACCAACCTTATAAAGGGCATCAACCTTCATTGTGAATCCATCTACACCAGACATTGCTGTCATTGACTGGAGTTCAGGAATATCAGTAGCAAAGTGAGCCTCAAATGGCACATCATGGAAATACTTGTCACAAACCTCAGGCTGTTTGCGATCCTGATGAAAGAGGAGTTAATTACTGTAAAATCTAGCTTAAGAATAAACACAAGAAAGTGTAAATTTAATGTGTGTTTCAAATTCGAAAATACGTACAATGGACTATTTCGTAAAAAAGAAATGTACTGAACCAATGGAAGAAAAACACTGACATGCTAGCTGTAAAATGAAAGAATTGGAAAGGACTTTCTAAAAGATCTGTTACTTTTGAAAACAAACACATAACATTGCTCTTGTATACAGCAGGTTGGACTACTGCAATGCCCTACTATCAGGGAGCACCCATCACTCTTTCAAAACCTCACAGTGAATTCAGAATGCAGCAGCTAGAATTGTTACTAGGAGCAGAAAGTACAACCACATAACCCCTTTACTTAGCTCTCTTCATTGGCTTCCTGTCAGGTACAGGGCTTCTTCTCTATAAGGCTCTCAGAGGTCAGGCACCTGTCTATCTAATGGAACTTACTTACAGTGCCTTGCGAAAGTATTCGGCCCCCTTGAACTTTTCAACCTTTTGCCACATTTCAGGCTTCAAACATAAAGATATACATTTTTTATTTTATGTGAAGAATCACCAACAAGTGGGACACAATTGTGAAGTGGAAAGAAATCTATTGGATTTTTGAAACTTTTTTAACTAATAAAAAAATGAAAAGTGGGGCGTGCAAAATTATTCGGCCCCTTTACTTTCAGTGCAGCAAACTCACTCCAGAAGTTCAGCGAGGATCTCTGAATGATCCAATGTTGTCCTAAATGACTGATGGTGATAAATAGAATCCACCTGTGTGTAATCAAGTCTCTGTATAAATGCACCTGCTCTGTGATAGTCTCAAGGTTCTGTTGAAAGCGCAGAGAGCATCATGAAGACCAAGGAACACACCAGGCAGGTCCGTAATACTGTTGTGGAGAAGTTTAAAGCCGGATTTGGATACAAAAAGATTTCCCAAGCTTCAAACATCCCAAGGAGCACTGTGCAAGCGATCATCTTGAAATGGAAGGAGTATCAGACCACTGCAAATCTACCAAGACCTGGCCGTCCCTCTAAACTTTCAGCTCAGACAAGGAGAAGACTGATCAGAGATGCAGCCAAGAGGCCCATGATCACTCTGGATGAACTGCAGAGAACTACAGTTGAGGTGGGAGAGTCTGTCCATAGGACAACAATCAGTCTTACACTGCACAAATCTGGCCTTTATGGAAGAGTGGCAAGAAGAAAGCCATTTCTCAAAGATATCCATAAAAAGTCTCGTCTAAAGTTTGCCACAAGCCACCTGGGAGACACCCCAAACATGTGGAAGAAGGTGCTCTGGTCAGATGAAACCAAAATCGAACTTTTTGGCCACAATGCAAAACGATATGTTTGGCGTAAAAGCAACACAGCTCATCACCCTCAACACACCATCCCCACTGTCAAACATGGTGGTGGCAGCATCATGGTTTGGGCCTGCTTTTCTTCAGCAGGGACAGGGAAGATGGTTAAAATTGAGGGGAAGATGGATGCAGCCAAATACAGGACCATTCTGGATGAAAACCTGTTGGAGTCTGCAAAAGACCTGAAACTGGGACGGAGATTTATCTTCCAACAAGACAATGATCCCAAACATACAGCAAAATCTACAAAGGAATGGTTCACAAATAAACGTATCCAGGTGTTTGAATGGCCAAGTCAAAGTCCAGACCTGAATCCAATCGAGAATTTGTGGAAAGAGCTGAAAACTGCTGTTCACAAACGCTCTCCATCCAACCTCACTGAGCTCGAGCTGTTTTGCAAGGAAGAATGGGCAAGAATTTCAGTCTCTCGATGTGCAAAACTGATAGAGACATACCCCAAGCGACTTGCAGCTGTAATCGCAGCAAAAGGTGGCTCTACAAAGTATTAACGCAAGGGGGCCGAATAATTTTGCACGCCCCACTTTTCATTTTTTTATTAGTTAAAAAAGTTTCAAAAATCCAATAGATTTCGTTCCACTTCACAATTGTGTCCCACTTGTTGGTGATTCTTCACATAAAATAAAAAATTTATATCTTTATGTTTGAAGCCTGAAATGTGGCAAAAGGTTGAAAAGTTCAAGGGGGCCGAATACTTTCGCAAGGCACTGTATATATACAATCCAAGTTGCCCACTTAGATCACAGAATTCAGGTCTTCTTCATATTCCATGCATTAATAAAAAAACAGTTGGCGGTAAAGCCTTTAGTTACAGGGCCCCTACCTTATGGAACAGTCTCACACCCCATGTTCGGGATGCCAAGTCAATCTCAGTATTCAAATCCAGACTGAAAACCTATTACTTCAGCATAGCCTACTCACACCTTACATTATAGCCTGCTGCAACCATGGCTTCTGGTGCTGCTGTACATGCCATTGTGTGTCTCTGTTTTGGCCCACCAGGTAGATACATCTGTTATGACCAAACTATCCTATTCTCCTCCCCACATGTCAGGATGGCGCCTGGGCTGGGCACCATCTGAGTTAGATGCTGCATCACTGCCATGGATCGAATAGGGACATTGTGGATATAGCTATCGTTTAGGATGATTTTGTTGGTCTACAGAGATCGGCATGGAGTACTGACATACAGAAGACATGATGGATGGATCAATACCCTTATTCATTTATTCCTTTTTTTAATTGTATAATGTTCGCATGCCCAAAGGGGTTGGGGAGCCAGTTGCCCTTGAACCCCTAGATGTTTTTTTTCTCCTTACTAAGGAGTTTTTGGTTCCTCGCCTCTGTTGTCTTCTGGTCTATTCTGTTCTGTATAACATGTATGGTCACTTGCTTTGTTAATCACCTTGGGACAATCTTTTTGTGAAAGGTGCTATATAAAAATAAATGGAGTTGAATCCTCTGAGAAATTATATAAAAGAATTTAAAAAATGCATGTTACTTTTCAACAAAACGAATTCTGATTTTAAAATATCTTAGATTTATGCACAAAGATAACTATGTATTTAAGACACATTTATTCCATTTAAACCTAAAGATTACATTACATAAAGATTTCTGTACTTTATACAACACAAAAACATTCAATGAATATTCTTGCACTGGTTTGCAAGGTAAATACGCTATGAATATTGAATTAATAATGAAACATTTCTGAGAATATGACACATACCAGGAGTAAGAACCTGTGCTTCAGGTGCTTGTTAGGCTGAATACAGCCATACTGGGGGCCCTCGTTGTAAATAGTCCCGGTAGGGTCAAAGAAAGGCACATAGCCATCTCTGCCAGTGCAGAGATACACCTTTTCTAGCTTCAGCTTGTATGCCACATTCAGGTTCTGTTCAGGGTTCCAAAGCACTCGGCCATAAAGAGTCTGACCTATGCGAAGGGAAAAAAGACAAAATATAACCCATTATGGCTTGTCCAGATAAAAAGTTTCAATTACGTTAATTTTTTTGTTTTTTAATTAAAAATAATAAGTAGCAAATCACTACTACATTATTTTTTTTTAAAAAAGCACGTATTGTTGCCTTAGTTAGCAGGTGGGACTCACTGAAGGTGAATGAGAACTGAATGACTGTAGGACTCCTAATCTTTGCTCCTAGTCACTCACGTATCAGTTACAAATCATAAATTAAATTTAATTTGAAGCTAAGGGAAAATACTTTGGGGAACCTTACTGAGATCTACAGAGAATGGAAAAAAATACATTGTATAAAAATGTACCCATAGAAAAGGCTCCTTTGTAATCCATTTCAGCCAAGGACATTTCTGCTAAAGCTGGATCCATCATAAAGATCTTCTCATTGTTGCAAAGTTGGAACTCTGTATTTAAAGAGTAGACAACAGGAACTGGGCGATTTGTCTGCTGGAACGCAATGGGAACCAGAAACCTAGGACAGAATTTAAAGAAAATATTAACCAAAACAAATATTAATCAAAACTCAGCATTCTATATTGTTTGTTTCAGTCTGGATAAACATTTCTTAATTATCAATTATCACTGTCAAAAGCATTTAAATAATATATTAAATCATGCAAATGCTGATGAACATGAAATAACGTGCCCTGTCAAGCATTAGTCATTAGAAATAATGCAAGGTATTACTTCTCTGGTGCATGTGCTGTACAAGAGAGGGGCTTATCTCCATGGTCAGTCCAGGGTTGTGTGGGCTGAACAGTGCAAGGCATAAGGAAGACTGTGTACTCTCCAGAGTAGTCTTTCCTGAAAACACAACACAAACAGCAAGGAACAAGGGTGTTTTGAAAATGACAATTCTACTTTGTGCAGAACTCTACATAAATATACGAATTCCAATTCACCTGCTATAGGAGCTGGTTGCTCTCCACAGTTGGTAGGGGGAGTCAAAAGACTGTGCACTCCACAGCAGTTGCAGCTCAAAGTCAATGCCCCCCAGGTGATCTGGTGCCATGAGGCGAGACCTCTGTCCTGGGAGGGTGTGGTGCTCCAATACAAACTGGCCTAAAAAGCAAGAGAAGAAATGCACTGAAATTTAAAATACTTCTCAATTCTAGACTTTTGAATTTATACAGGATAAGTGAAATGATTGCTTAGTCCAGACACTGTCATGACGTCCTCCTTCGCCTAGCGGATGCTATAAATGGGGAAACTGCCCCATTCTCACAAGGGCTCACCATTCAGTTTCTGCCTACTTGAGCCTCCCTTTTATTTTTCTCTTTTTTTTCGGGCACCCACTATTCAATTTTTCCTTACCTGAGCCTCCCTTTTTTTCTCTTTTTTTCTGGGCGGTCATCATTTGGTTTCTCTATACGCGAGCCTCCCTTTTATTTTTCTTCTTTTTTTCAGGGAGCTTGTGATTCGGTTTCTCTGTACCTGAGATTCCCTTTTATTTTTTCTGACCCATAGGGTCCCTGGCAGTTTTTTTCCTGAAGTGTGCCCAGCTTTCTCTTTTTCTGGACAATTGTTATTTCGTTTCTCTGTACCCGAGCCTCCCTTACTTTTTTCATTGAACAATGTCTTACCTCTAAATTTGGCATGTGTCTTAAATTCAATAACCAGACGACCATCCTCCCTGATATAAATTCTGATGATCTGCAGTCTAGCAGACAGAACACTGTCGGTTTGTATACCTACCAGAATAAGGAGAAATGGGATTTAATTATTTAGACTCATAATGTTGTTTACAAAGTATAATTTGAAATGGAAAAGTAAATGCACATCATTGACCTTTTGTGTCATTTTATCATCAAGGAAAATAACACTGTCAAACATTTTTCCTTTTGAGTAAAATTTCCTCTTGAATCTGAAAATAACTATAAAACATAAAAAGAATTTAAAATGTCACCTTTAGTGTCCCACACAAGAAAAATATCATGATTGGAAAATAAAAGAAAAATAATGTAACAATGGGTAAGAGGAGTTACAAAATGGGATACAAAGACACAGAAATCTGGCAGATTAATTTTACAGGAAGAAAGAAATCTAATAAATGTAGAGATTAAGAAGTCTATCACTAAGAGCTGGAGAAGACTGTGAACAGTGTAATCATGGCTGTGAAAATTACAATTGGTGACTGAAGACATTTGTTGGAATAGTGTATAAGAAAGCTTTGTAGATTAGGTCTGAAGAATGAAATAACTGGTGAATCTGGAAGAAAAAGGTTCTAGCTGAAGCAAGCCTCAGAGCAGCACAGACACAAGATCATGTCTCGTGTTAACATACAGATTCAGCCATTCAAAATGCACGGTACAAACCCGTACCACGGGCAACTACGCGTGCTCCACCGTAGTATGTGATTGGCTGCCCAAAATGACCGACAAGGGCACTCGTAGTGAAAAGATTTAATCATTTAATCTCTTTACTGCGTACATTTTAATCAGCTTAGTATTGAATATTTATATGGAAGTTTGCCACTAAAGGGAAATTTTAGTAGCTGAGCATAAAAGGAATTGGAGCATAACGCATCTGAAGGTCATAAATGATAATAATTTAGGAGCATAACCATATTATGTAAACTGTATATTGCTGGTATTGGTATTTTAAAGAAAAAATACACACCAGTATTCCATTTCTCCCTAAACATTCACGTATCTAAATAAATTAATAACGTTATAACTATATTCCTATACTTTTGCACAAACGGTAATAGAAGACTTTCCATTGATATAGTATGTGTATTGCTGTTTCAGTAGTTGTCACATGACTTGCCTTAGTGGCGTGATAGCTTAAGCACCTGATTTATAACCCTGAGGTCGGGTGTTCAAACACAGCTGTCGCCATGAGTTTTCTTTTAACAAATAAACATTTCTTTGAAAAACTAAAATAGCAAATATTATTGGCATTATATTGACCTTTTTTAATATTTCTACATATCACAACATGTTTGTACTGTTGAACATGTACGACGTATGATTCTAAGATGATCATGTGGAAGTTAGTGCATTGTCAGATTGTGAATCAATAAAGACATTTAATTAAACACCCGTTTGCGACTTTAATCAAAATGGGGAAAATGGGGTTAGACCATTAGACATGCAATACACTTCCGCGTGTTCTTAGAATCGTTGAGTAAGCTGCACGTTTTTTTTATATACATAGCATTCAGAAATACAATCGAGAATAGGTTTGTGGTGTATGCATAGATGAAACTTTTCTAAAATGTATAACAAAATTAAGAAAATTAAAATCTGTAATCTTTCCACATGTTATGTCATTAGAAAGTACAATACGTTCCTGCATTGTCTAACGAAGGTATCAAAAAAGAAACCTGTGCTTAATGATAATTAAGAGACTTAGAAGTCAAAGAAAATGATTATGAACACAGACGGAATTGGTGCTTTACAGCCATTGTGCAATACTGAGCTCCGCGCTTCCTCCTTCCCGTTGAGATCTCCCCCTCTGACGCAGCACAGTGGGCACACTGTTTTCAGAGCCTCTGATTGGGGAAAAAAGACCTGCTGATCTGTTCTACATACCAGGAAGACAACAGAATATTATTTTTTCTATTCGAAACGTGTTGTTTTTTATGAAATTCGTGTATTTTAAACGTTTAAATAAGAAGTAAAAACCTTACAGCACAGACAGAGATTCTAAGCTGATCATGAGGAAGAAAAATCACCCATTTTTCACGCATAAAAAGTGGTTATTAACTATCGAAACTTTTTATAGCTTTTAAAGTCGTGCAATGTCTAAGCAGGAACACATCATTATATCTCGTTTATTTTTAAGATTAAAAAAAATTGTTTGCCCAGCCTTATTTTAAAGACCTCTACTTGTGAAAGTTTTTGCAGCCTGTACATAAAACTATATACACAATACTGCTGACAGCAGGAAAATTCCTATACTTTACTCAGCAGCATCTTAAAAACAGCACCCATGGTGTTCAAACCGATTTTTATTACACAGAAGACTGACACAGCTTCGTGTTGTGAATCTGTTTATCTAAGAAAACGTGTCCGTGGGGGAAGGTGGAGTGTCATTGGAAGACTCGCCCTAATCTACTTTGAAAATACATATGAAACCGGTTTAACTCGGCACAGCCAGCACTCCTGCAGAGAGAAAGATGAAAATCGCGCAGCGCCAGGCAAATGCACAACATTAATGTAAGGCTTTCAGGCTCTGGATTTGCGCCCTACACCCTGTGGTACCGCTGTGTACATACAGTACAAACATGCTGTGATATGTAGAAATATAAAAAATGTCAGTATAATGTCAATATTTGCTATTTTAGTTTTTCAAAGAAATGTTTATTTGTTAAAAGAAAACTCATAGTGACAGCTGGGTTTGAACACCTGACCTCAGGGTTATAAAATCAGTCACTTAAGCTATCATGCCACCAAGGCAAATCATGTGATAATCACTGAAAAAGCCATACACATACTGTATCAATGGAAAGTCTTATACTACTGTTTGTGTAACAGTATATGAATATAGTTATACCGTTATTAATTTATTTAGATTCGCAAATCCATATTATATTCCCTATTAATCCAATTCTAAAAGTATGCTTTTGTTTAATCCGATAAGGGGCATATTCCCAGAAACGGTTACATTGATCACTTTTCACAAAGTATATAAACGTACAGTAATATGGTCAGAAGGAGCACGTAAAAACGTTTCAAAATTACCACATGTAAGACTTTGATGCTTAAAATGTTTAGGGAGAAATGGAATACTGGTGTGTATTTTTTTAAAACTATAAAGACAAGCCATATACAGTACAGTTTACATACAGTAATATGTTTATGTTCCTAAATAATATATTTTATGAGCATGTGAAAGGCATGGTGAATTGGATATTCTCAAGACTTACTTTGTATGATTGGAAATGAATGCGTGATCGGATCAACGAAAAGCTGTGGTGTTACTTTTTGTCAATGAAAAAATAAAGTATTTTCGTTTAGAAAGACGGTTACAAAGAATGTGGACCAGGTTAAAACTTTGAGTTTACGCTTGTCCAAGGTCATTCATTATTAATACTATTAGAAATATCTTCGGTAAAGACTTTGATGCATAAATATTTCTGCATAATTAAAATATTTATGATAAAGGTAGGTTGTGTACTTTTGCCAAACTGAGCAATCTTGCTTTCATAAAATATACCAACTTTTTAATGTATGATGATTAACATGCTGTTATACACAGTTTAAATTTTAAAGTCTAAAGAGTATATAACTTAAATTCTTAATTGAATAAAGATTGTCCCTCAGCAGTGATCGGGATTCGAAACCAGCATTTTCTGGTGACAGCTCAAATGCTGTACAGGAGAGGTTTTACAAGGTGATTCCGGATACTATTAACATAATCTAATTTGCATATGGTAATTTTGTAATGGGCATGTAGTGGTGACAAAGTGAGGATGCCACTGATAGTTGCTGTATGTTGAAGTAAAGAGTAGAAAAGGGGGAAGCAGCTGCATCAGCAGCTACGAGTTTCACAGTCTGGGATGCGAGAGTGAGGTGTCATGAGAGATTTTGTGAGTTTTAAAATGTGTGTTGAGTCTCAGCATGAGAGTGAGGTGCTGGAAACTTGGTTTAACGAGTTGCTGGAGACTTTGTCTTGGAAATCTGAGACCCAGCCTGGTGGCGTCAGAAAATGATGTCAGTGGCTGGAGGGTGACCTGGAAGTCTGAGGGCTGACTGGTTACGAGAAGATGAAGCTGAAGGCTCTGGACTTGAGTGAAAGAGCAGAGTAGCTTCCCCATACAGTGAGGGATCAGGGTGGCTCCCAGTGAGAGAGTGTTATCAAGGTGGAGTCTTTAAGAGTAGTTTCCTTGGTTGTTGTCATGTCAGCCCACAGGTAAGGTAAAAAAAGTAGAGCTGGCCCAGCAAAACAGGACCAACAAATAGAGGGATGTCTGCTGCTACTCCCTGAAAGGGACTAGCCAGAGGGCAAGAGTTGGAGGTGATGTTTGTTGAGGAGAGTGCATGAATGTGCATGAGAACGCATGAGAGTAGAAGATGAGCAACCACTACTCCTGTTGTATATTTATGTTGGGCAGGAAAACATAATTGTTTCTTATTTTTGATTTTGAAGGAGAAGTTAAAATATGCTCAGTGCTGTTTACTGTGTATGGTATTTGTGAAGCAACACTAAACATAGCAAAGGTTTGTTTAACAAGTATTTCATTTGCATGTTAATTGTTTTTTGTTTAAGGGCATCTTTAATTGCCTTACTCTTTCCAGGCTTCCTAGAGATTGTTGGTCGTGTGGTCTTTTACATGCAATGCCTTTCAGTGTAACTTATCTGATGTAACACGGGAGTGTCTTGCGTTTTGATGGTTGCACTGTCTCCTCACAGTGGGGGATACTGGAGGAAGGGTCTAAAAGGCACTGCATGTTAAAGAACAAGACCACTGCAATGCCATTTTCATGCAATGGCATTCATCTTCAGAATTAAACGAAAAACAAATACCGATAACTTGAAAAAGAAAAATGATAATGTCAGTGAACTTTTTTGTACATTCATTACATGTCGTTGCAGTAGTATGTCACTCTGATTGGATCACTGAACATGCAGAACACTGGGAAAGGTAGGCTCTTATGTATCCAGTGCCATGAACTACTGTACATAAACTACAAGCATTGCTTAGTGATGGATATATTTAATAGTATGTTTCCATTTAATTTCCATTACACTAACCATTTTCATTTCATTAGCAGGGAATATTTCCAAAGACAAACAGATAATGGGTCATTAAAATAACCAGTTTCTAGGTCAATATATAGTAATAAACATTCTCATTCAACTTAACAACCAAACAGCTTTTTGCTTCTGCTGGCAATGTTTTGAGAATTTGTGAAAAGAAAAAAATACCCATTTTTTAAAAAAGCATTTTGCTTCATGATTGCAAATTTTCAAATATATCAAATAAGCACTTGGTGCATCTTAAAAGGAAAGACAAATTGTGGTATGTGCTACTACCATCAATGAAAACAGACTTCACTGTCAACTATGCTTCAAATAAACTGTACAGCACATAATTTAGGAAAGTGTCTGGGTCACTAAAAACCCAATTAATGGACATGATTTAGTATACAGCACTTCATAAGTCCATTGACAAATTTTAAGTTGGTTTTTATCTAAAGATGAACTTGCCCATTGTGGTACAACCTTTTCTCACAAAAGTCACATTTAGTAATAATAATTTATAAACAGTAATAATGTATTTGTTATAGATTTAAATTAATATAATTCACTTTTGAAGGTGCTAAAACCTTTTAAGGAAAAAAAATATTTTTTATATTTAAGGGGATATGTATTTAATAAGTTATCAATCTGAGAAGGAACAGATAATTCCATAATAATTCCATGTGGTTATGGAGAAAGCCAAGTAGAATGCTACTTACATAACATGTTTGTAATCATATGTTGTTAATTGTTTTTAATTTGAAAACTTTAAATTTAATTTTACTACCTGATATGTAAATATTTACATTTATATTCATAATTATAGTTATATTGTAGAGTTCAGAAACATTTAATACTTATTTTGGTTCTTTTTATTTTCACCTACCAAAATTTCTCTTCAGTTACACATTTTCATATTAAGTGGATTTCCAGTAGATGAATGTTACAGTACTGTACTTCGAAGTACCATACATAGTGGTCTAATGTGAAAGCTTTTAATCCAATGGAACTAGGCTTCATTCATGGCATAGCTAGGCTATGCATTTTATATGTCTTAATAAGATATAAATAAATGTTTTAAGAATTTTTTATTAGAGGAAAAAAAGATTAAATGAACATGCCATTTCAGTAACATCTAACACAACAGAAGTGCCACCTATCGATCTGTTTTGAGCAGTAAAGTGCTGATTGTGGAATGCCAGAGAGAACTGTAATATACTGCAATTTGCTTTCCATTGGCACAAATTGTGATGCACATTCTAGCAGCACACGTATGGAGATAACTGCTGTAAAGAAGGTTCCATCAAAATGTAAAATTCCAATCTATTTGTTATGGGCAAAGATATTAAAAAGAGAAATTAATCAATAATTATTATTGTAGCTCCATTTCATTTGGGGATTATAAAAGAAGTGTAAAATTCTTTAGAGAAAAAGAGACTTTGAATGTTGTCCAGCAAATACTACTCATACGGCTCTTACCTGTTCTCCAAAGGACTGTATCATAAAAAAATGAAAACTCCATTTCTGTGTGATGCTCCAAAGATGCCCATCCTCTAGGTGCTGTCACATATATATATGACACATACAGAGGGACTTGGACTGTGAGGAAGGACTGTGCTGAGTCCCTCACCTGGCATGTGATACAGAAACATATACATATGTTAGAAAGCAGAAAGGCAACAGAAACGAAACTCATTCTGAAACTAGGATCACACTTTCCCCCTTCTCTCAATGAGATTTATTTACGTGTAATCTTCTCTATTCTCGTGCAGGTTTCGGCTTCACACGTTTGTTCTCCCCTCTCCCAGCTTTTGTTCTCTTGTGCTATTTTATCTTTGTTGTCTGCCCTGTCTTTCTCACACCTGAAGAAGGCTCCACAGCAGAAAAGTTGTGTTTTCTCTCTTCTCTTTTCAGCATGGAATAAACCTATTACTTGTTCCTAGACATAAGTCATTTCGTTATTTGTTTTCACATTCAAATTGATATGTAAAAAACACATAGACAAAACCGATTCCTTTATTTAAGAAATTTCTTCAAAAACATACTCTAAACACTCGTTTTACTAATTGACTGAAGATGGTTGTTGGCATTTTACAGTAAAATGTACATTAATAAAAGGAATCAGTATGGATGTTTTCACCCAATTTGTCACTTATTTATAATAAATTAAGAAATGTGGATTAAAGGAATATTTTGTAGTGTTGTCCCAAGAAGAAAGTTAAAAGGTGTGTACCACTAATTATTTAATATATTATTTGAAAATTCTGCTTTAATATAGTAATATTATTAGTAATATTAAAACATATAGGCTAAACATTTGTTTGGAAAATGTTCTTTCTGAGAAAAGATTCAAAAGCTCAATCAAGCAGGATCTCACTGAGTCTGCACTGCAACTCATTCAACTAGAAATGCACTGTTTGTGTCAAAATTAAAACCTAGTAAAACCTAGTGTGTTAGTAAATTGCAAACAAACAATAGCCCTATACTGAGCATCAAAAGAACCTCATTACTTACAAAAGCAATGTTATTATCTGGAAAATTAACATATTTTTAGTGAAAAGATAAACATGATTGCATTTGTTATGCTAATAAACACTTGTAATCAGCAGTGTGTTGACTGTGAACTTCACAGGCTAGTAGTTTGTACAACTAATTGTTGTAAACACTTCAAGCTATGCAACACTTGCTTTGCATGAGGTTGCAAAATGAGTATTGTGGGATTCTGCACCATTACTTTCATAGTTTCTGCAAACACATACCTGTTCACTGATCTCTGTACTGTATATACCACACAATGTCCCAAGATCATCCCACAACCGTTTCCTGGGCCTCATGTCTGGTAACAGCCACATTCTCTTCTCATAAGATAAACTCAGCACAATGCAGACACATTTCCATAAATCGCTACAAGTGGAATTCAGTAATGACTAGACACTCTTGACCTGACCATAAAACTTGGAACTCCACCCTGTCAGCTGTGGTGCAATGTCATGAATCATGGTCTACCAGACTGTATTTTGCTTCAATTTCTTGTCAGGGTAGAAACTGAATACAATACAACAAGCCAGGACCAACATAACTATGGCACAGAAGCATTGTTCATAAATGGGGCATATACAGATCCATTCGGAATGAGTGGGGGGTAATGCAGTACTTTGCAGTTCAGGTGCTGTGCTATCGCAGGTTTTTAAAAATACTCAGTTGTGGGACTGCTCTACTTTGTAAAATCACCAGGTGGAGCAGTGAAGGAGCAGTGAAGGAGTGAACGTGGCGTGTGGAGCATTTGGTCTGTTGCCAGAAAACGCCTGGTTTTGAATCCCGGTCAATGCTGAGGGACAGTCTTTTTGCAATTATAGAATTTAAGGTGTATACTGTTTAGACTTTTATTAATGTTAAACTGTGTATTAGAGCATGTTAAATATGAAACTAATTAAAAAGTAGGTATATTTTATAAAGGTAAGATTACTCAGTTGGATATATAAAAAGAGTTCACGATTATACTGTAGCTGTGAATCCACATCCACATAGAGAAAATCCAAAGGCAAATTTTGGTAGCAGAAAATAAAAACAGAAGTATATTTAATGTACATACAGTAGATGGTAGTGGTAGCTAAATATAAAAATATACACGTATTCCAACTTTTATGCCTCAAAGTCTTTAGTGACTTACAGTGGTTTATGGAAAAGTTTTAATGTGGTTGTTCTAACATTATAAAGTTGATATACTGTACTTCATAAAAAGTTATAATGATTTTCTAAGAATAAGTAGTAAGAACACCACTTGCTGTCATTGCAGAAAAACGTTGTACTGATTTAATACTACTTGATAGTAATATTAATATGGAATTGTGTAACTAAGCAACTGAAAATGAGTGGAAGTTTTGGAAACATTTTGACATTAGTTTTTATTCTCCTTGCAGTGGTAATGAATAATGTAGCATGCTCTGCCCAGGTGGTTCAAAGCCAGATCAGACCATTACTTCTGGTTGATTTCTTACATAGCCGTATATATAAAAATAGTTCACTATTATAGCTTGTTGTGAACGCAATGTGCCTCTTTTTTGTTTACATCCAAATTGAGATCTATATTTTGTCTTAATCCAAATTTCAGCAACCAGGAATCAGCCAATAATTTAACTTTAAATTTGAAACTTTAAGTTGTATATTGTACTGTACAATACTGCACTGTCCAAAAACGTATTGGGAGGTTGTTTCTGGCAAAATTGGCTCCGGTGTGAGTGTATGCATGGATGAATTGTATTAATATTTATATGTGATTTTTTCATGATTAAGGAGTTCTTCATGGAATTCTTTAAGTTAAAAAAAGAAGGGGGTATTCTTACAATTGCCAGTAACCGGAGGACAACTTATCAATATGTTGAAACTGTACCATGAGAGTGAAGACAGATGTGTTACACCTTTTAAGTGAGTCAGTGACTCACTCTGTTGTTAACTGATTTAAAATTTTAATTTAAATGTATTGGAAGGCGTGCTGTTTTATTAACAGACACTCCAACTCACACCTGTGTCGTACAGTGATATAGACGTGGGTAATGTCACCCCCATTAAACAATGTGCTTATCACGTAAATCCTGCTAAACTAGAAGAATTGCAGAAGTAGATAAACTGTACATTATTTACTGGAGCGCATCTGAGTTCAAAGAAGGAAGTCTGTGAAGCCCCCGTTTATTGGTACCAAACATTGATGGGACATCACTGTTCTGTTACAGATTAACTGTATAAAAACTCCACCAGACAATGGATATACTGTTTAACCATAAACAAGGATCGATCTGCTGTTCCCTTTTGTAATAGGTTTACTCCCCGGAAATCAGAATTTTCACAAATTGCGATCTCTAAAATGCCTGTGAAAGGCTCTGTGAAATTCTTCGCAGTTATTTACACCTAAAACATAAGAAAGCAAAGGTTATGAAAATCGGAGAAAACAAATGACTCCGAAAAAGATACAAGAAGTTTGAAATTATTATTAATAATAAATTAATAATGTTAATTATGATCAGATACATTATTATAGTTTCAGTGGTCTTTTTAATACCACTTTGTTATTCTCGATTATAATTATAATATATACGATTTCATTTTAAGGGTTGTTGTAAAGGCTTGTGTTAAATTGCCCAACTGGGATGAATAAAGTATTTTGAATTGAATTAAACTAAACCGGTTAAAGTGGTTTTTACTCCCACTGTTAACAGTATTCACATTTGTTCATTCACATTTATATTTCATTATTAATATCATTGGACATTGAATACATTGTGATATGTAAAAAACTATAAATAATAATATAATGTACATAATTTGTTAAAATATTTTATTTTTTAAAAAGGAGTCTGTGTTCGAAGAAAAACTTGTGCCCTAATTGGGAACTGAACTAGGATCTCAATGAGTCAAAGAAAAAATAAAACGTTTCCAAAGAAAGTGGACTATGGTAATACTACCAGCTATATAAATATATTAAATTTAGATCCTTAAATTAATATAGTTATTAATTTCTTTAGTTATGCTATTCCATATTATATTCCTTATTAAGCAAATTCTAAAAAGTACACATTTTTAAGTGCAATAATGACCGCAAGTATTCCTAGAAAAGGTTAAAACATAGCTTTTTACTACGTATATAAACCTAATATAGTCAGAACGAGTACATCAAAACTTTTTCAAAATAACCACAGTAAGTGACTGAGTTAAAGACTTTGATGCATAAAATGTTTATGATGAAAATTGAATACTGTTGTGTACTTTTTATTTAAGCTACCACTACCAGCGATATACAGTATGTATAATATATTTATATTCTTAAAATAATATAGTTTATGATGATATGATGTTCAGAGACGTTATGCTCCTGCTATTTTTATGCTCAGCACCCACACTTTCCCTTTAGTTGTAAAATTCTGTATTAACATTCCATATTAAGTGGATTTCTACATGCACATTAGAGAGATTAAATGAAGCAATAGTTTCACTACCAACTAACGCACCACAAGTCATCTTTGGCCAGTGAATCATTTGCTGCGGTAACCTACAGCCCAAATCCCATGATACAGGGTTTTACCGCATATTTTGAATGGCTACATCTGTAGGATCTTTGTGCTTTCATTTCTAAGTTTTCACCAGGCTGAACATTCAAGAGCATAAATCACCTTATCACTTGCATCCAACCCACTAATGATATAGCTTTGTCAAAACCATTCAAGTGCATCACTGTAAGTCTTGAATACTCAAGTATTAAAAATAATGCCAAAAACATTTAATCAATACACAAACTATTTATTCTCTATAAAAACATACAAGCATATTGTGAAAAGTGTCTGTTGATGCTTAGTATATATTTGAATGCAGCCTGCTAAAAATGGAGATCAACAGCATGTGAATTGTTTCATTCTTTGCTTTGATTTTTTAATGCTTTGATATTGAGTCTGGTGTTTAAAATATAATACTATTACATTTATACAACTTAAAAAGATACTATGCAAAACCAAACAATGCCATATATACCTGAAAGTCAGCAGTAACAGACCCTCCACAGACATCAATGAGCTCTGTCATGTCATAGTAGGCATCGAAGGTCCAGATGCAACTCTTAAGATTAAGGTGTTTATACAGCTGGATGGTCTTCGGTTCCCGCACAGTGGGATCAAACTGGTAGGGTCTGTCATAACCAGGCCCAAGGGAAATGCTATCATAGGAAAGGTTATCAAGAAACCCTGTATCTGAAACAACACCACAAATAGTTAAAAATGTTCATATATCTGATAATAAATAGAAAGAAAGAGTATAACAATTTGAAACTGGGTATCTGGTATTAGTCTAGTTATAGTCTTCTAGAACATGAAAATCTAACAGGAAAAAGAAATACCAGATTTTCTTAGAGAAATCAGGGAAAACCCAGATTACTGACCAATGAATTATAGCATAATTATGATCCAAATGAGAGGCAATGATAGACCCGGATGTAACAGAAAAGTCACACACTGGGTTAACTAACTGTGCTAGTTGCAAAGTCATATGGATCTTAACGCTTTTCTACCAGCTGCAGGTAAATAAGGTTTAAGTTTGATGCCTACCATATGCTTAAATTGGACATACTAACAGAAAGACTGACTAAGTCTAAGTACATCTGCCTTAGACTTAACCAAGGTTTATTGGCAGGTACCATTAGGAAAGAGTAATATTTCTAAGTTTGATTGTCTCCTAAATTCAGCACAATCTGTGTAACATATCAGCCATGGGTCACCAAACCAATGCCATCTTTACACCATCAGTGATTTGCTACTTTTCTGCTACCTAATTTATGTTTGTGGTGCTTTTGTTGACCTGTAGCTGAATTTCATTCAACAGTACTCTTGATACCTAGCTCTGGGGAGACTATAGTTTGGTTGTTGAGCCTTCCTGTAGAGCATGTACACTCCAGCCTTCTGTGACACCTACAGTTCCTCTAGGTAACAAAGTCATGTTACTTATGTAATGATACTCTTTCTGAATCTGTTTTACCTTTGTCTCTGGAGTGTTCCTCTGAATCACACTTTAGAGTATTATAGTATTTCTACACTTGATTCACTAGCATAATCTTCATTTTAGGGGCACAACCATAATCTCTCAATTTACTAGCATGATTTACTTTCTCTAGTTGGTACTGTGATTTACTTTCTCGAGTGACAACTCCATCAAAACTGTGAGATTTTGTTTTGAGTCTATACAAACCTCTTCTTCAATATTTTCTCATTTATGTAATCCCCTCTGTGATTATTTGGTGAACATGTTTTCCCTTTCTTCTCTCTCAAGAAATAATTTAAGTTATTTGCTGAGACTAGGATTTTGAGTGCTGAAGGTAATATACCATAGAATGTCCCTTTTCTAACAGATCTCACTTAACCTGAGCTTTCAGTTGTTTTGGATTTAGTGAGGGAATTGGACTTATTCTGCCTCAAAACTGCTAGACTCATTAAATGGGTGTTTAATTAAATCTCCAGCAATTGTCTTTTTTTTCTTTTAGTGCATATATTTCTAATTAAAAGTACTGAATAAGCACAGAGAATATCAGTTTACATCTGACAAATGATCTCACAAGTCCCAATTAGTATTTGTCCTGGACTCTCTTGCACTAAATTAATGTTACGTCATCCAACTGTATAACAATCAGGGTTAGTTGTACTGTTGTAATATATACTTTAGATTTTGAACCAAAGATTGTCAACCCAGTCATTAAACTTTGAAAATTGTAAGAATGTAGTATTAGTTATTAAGGCCATAAAACAAAAAATAAACGTTTTATTATTGTGTATTGTTAAAAATGTATATTTAAAATTGTGACTTATCTATATCTCTGCATAAATAGTGTAATTTAAGTTTTTTTCATTATTTTAGATTAATTCATTCACATTCCTGTCCCAAAATACAGTGCATTTCATTTCGGAGAACATCCCTTGATAATGTAAGCCTCTTGTAATTGTGCCTTGCTCACCGGAGATACCCTGAAGGTCTTTGAGAGTAACCAAGTTGGAACAGATGTGCTGGTGTCTGTAAATGGACTCTGATAGCAGGAAATGCAGGTTATGCAGTGGCATGGTGGAGACCAGAGGAAGCATGCCATCTTGGTGAGGGATCTGCACAGAGATGTGAATCCTGCAATTAAGATATAAATATAAATATAATCACTGATGTACTGAATGTTTTGTTTATAATTATTTGTTATGTTCCTATTTGTTTTTACAAATATGGCAACATAACACTGTGAACACTAAGTTATTATTAAGAAATAACACACAAAAATACTGTTTTGAATGGAGCAGCACCACTGAAGAAAGAATTATATTAATGGAAATATGTTTATGCTTCAACAGCCACATTATGGTGCTTTTGTTATGGTGGTTTTATGGTGAAACCTTTTACAGTGCCTTCCAGATTTATTCATACCCCTAATGAAATAGGAACACATTACATAACAGATTGGTTTATGGATTGGATGTATCTCACTTTAAAATTCAAATAATGTTAAACTGTAATCTGGACATAACTTTGAACAGGAAAAAAAGTTATTTTTCTTCTGAATTTACAGAATTCATGAAAAGAAGAAACTCCCATTTATTCACACATTTAAGTATTCTTTTAAATTAAATTCAGCAAAAGAAATATACAATAACATTCTGCTCTTGTGCAGTTGATGCATCTGGAAAGCCTCTGGAAATATAAAGATGCAGCCATTCAAAGTGCGCGGCACAGACACGTATCGCGGGTAATTGGGGTGCAGCTAGAGTAGGTCCTGTCACCCACAGAATGTAGATGTTCTTGAGGACAGCTAGAAGACCAGAGTCACACAGACAAAGGTGGGGAGTAGACAGAGAATAAGCCATATACAGTAGGTACTGAATGATGATGATGATTTTGAAGTTGACTCAAAACCTGATAGGAAGCCAGTGCAAGGACTTGAAGACAGGTGTAATGCATCTCGCTGTCATATTCTGAACATATTGAAGATTGCTCAGTGTGGATTTAATTTCCCCAGTGAACAGGATGTGCATTTCTTAATTCTAGAAAAAAAAGCCTTTCTTGATTTCTCTAGTTCCTAGTTTCTCTAGTTCCCTTTAAAATAAACTATTATTCCAAAATGCAGAGTATTACATGGCCAGTATTTTCATATGGTATTTGTGATTTTAAGAAATTAACACAAGCAGCTTTTGGGGATTTAAGTGTTGGCTGAGTTATTGCTGGATAAAAGACTAGAGATTTTGGTAAGAAAAAGATAATTTTGGGAAAGTTGAGGAATACACTGATAACAAGAACACTTCCTAATGGGGTTAGGCATACTTTTGATGAAGATGATGAAGTTAACAGTCTGTATGTTTACATAGATACTGAAATGAGGATTGTATCTAATTGTATCTGTATCTAATCTAACTGAAATGTTAGATTTTGTGTAGTTGCTAGCATTGAACTGTGTGTTGAATGCACATGAATTGAAGGAATGGGCAAACATAGTTTGATGCTGATCCACAGAGCCAGCATATTAATATGTTTATAATTAGAGGCAATTTGTTTAAATAACTAGGTATGGATATTGATGTGCAAGAGAGGTGGAAAGGCTGTTTCCTTAAGGAAGCACTATAAAATATTTTATTCTCAGTGAAATGCTGCCATTCCATAATGGGTTTCTAACACTGTTTATAGTTTCATCCACACAGTGCCTTTACTTCCATCTGTTTTCTAATCTCTTTATCCAGTACAGAGGATTTGAAGCCTATCCCAGTAAGCAACGGACACAAGGCAGAATACACCCTGGACATAGCGCCAGTCCATCACAGGACAGACAGACACAAACACACACACACCAGGGCCAGTTTTCCCATAAACCAATTAACTTACCAGTATGTTTTGGAGTGCGAGAGGGAGTCCTATCACACATATGGAGTAAAACCATGTAACCCAGAGAGAACATGCAAACCCCACACACACAGGACGGCAGGAATTGAACCTAGGACCCCAGTGCTGCAAGATAGCAATGTTAACCACTTCGCCACCATTATAAATGGATAAATATCTTAGTTATCTTTCTAGTTCACAGGTTTGCATGCATAATTTAATTTTGAAAGCCACTGAGACATCAGGTACTACTGTTGTATTTATGAAAAAGAAACAAAACAAAAAGCATACTAACAACTGTGCCATCCTACTCATTGGTTAATACATTTTATTATTTATAAACAGTTAACATTTTTAGCAAAATATTTTGAATTATATTTTACCCTATTTTTTCTTTAGTTTTGTATTTAACTTATTATAAGATAGTAAGATTCAATGTATATTTGAACAATGAAAATATATTTTTACAAGATGCGGGGGAAAGTGCAACAACTTACTACAGTGCTAAATTTAATATTATTGATTACTAATAGTTTATGCTAACACCTAACTTTCTTAATTAGATGTATTTAAAACAGTGAACTAAGTGTAACATAACTTTCAGAAATACAATCGAGAATAGTTTTGTGGTGTTTGTATAGATGAAACGTTTCTAAAATGTATAACGTAACAAAATTAAAGACGATTAAAATCTGTAATCTTTCCACTTGTAATGTCATTAGAAAGTACAACAAGTTTCTGATTTGTCTAAGGATGGTATCAAAAAGTAGTCTAAGTGGTGAGAAAGCTGTACTTAATGATAATTAAGGGACTTCAAAGTAAAAAGTGATGCTTCATATTGCTTGATTAATTTTAAAAACTAAGTTATAAATGCAGACGCGATTGGTGCCATTAAGTGCTCCAGGCAGTGGAATGTTCATTTTGTACTGCTGAGCTCCGCGCCTCCTCCCTCTCTCGGTGCCGCGCCAGGTCTAAATATCTAAACATATATATCGATATAGCAGGTAGTATCACTGTATTCCACCTTCTTTGTAAACACGAAAAAACAGATTCACAATGCAACGCTGTGTCACTGTGTAAAAAAAACTATTTGAACACACTATATTGTAATGAGCTGCTGAGCTAAGAATAGGAGTTCCTTCTGTCAGAGGGGGTGGAAAGTGCCCACGGTCATTTAATTAGTATTACAATTCGCACTGATTCCCTTGCGAAGATATGGACATAAGAATATTTGTGCATGGTCAAAAAATGGCATTGTAGCGGCGAGGCTTATTAATAAGAAAGAATTAAGTGTTCTGAGCCTTCCCAAATGAGGCCCCATTTCTCTGTTCATCTCTGTGGTGCAGCCACAGAGAAACTATTCATGCAGCCTGATTTAAGGTTTCCTTTGATAAAGTTTCCTAGGGCAGCTCCCAAAGGGGGATGCACTTAGCTAAGCCTGGCTATCATGATCAATGGTCATCCATTGGCGCCTATCTGTCTAGGGAGTGCCAGTTGGACATCTGGACTGCATTCCTAAGTGTCAGGAGTAAGTGACTCATATCTCACCTTGATCAACCAATCAGGGACTGGTAGGGCCGAGTAACCCACGTGGGACTCTGATGCCCATGGAACTTTCAGCCAATCAACGAACTGAAGTTCCTCCAGGTAAAAACAGGCAACACAGAGAGCCTGAGAGATTCAGTAAGATTCTAGATAGGATTCTGTGGACTATTCTAAAGGGAATTCAAAGGAGAATTCCAGGGCAGGACGGCCCAGGAGCAGAAGGCTCCCAAGGGCAGGACATTCTCACAGAGCGCCTCCTGACCATCCTGAGACTCAGCCCGGACAACCACGGAATGGCCAGTGTGTCCGAGTGCCAGAACTTTCCTTTGTTCTAAGAGTCTAGAGCGGAGGTTGCCAGAGAGTAACCAGAGGATCCACCCGAGGTTAGCACCAGCAACAAGCCTCGTGAACAGGTCAGAACTGTGGACAGCTGAATCACTATTCAGAACTAGCTCTTCATCAGGAACGAACCGGTCCTCTTCCTGACTTGCTGGGACCCACAGTCATCTTTTCTCCTGTGCACAAACTTTGCTAGTTAAAGCCAACACTAACTAGCCGGTCAGTGAGCATCAACAGTGCACCGTCGCAAGCCGCACAGCACAGCCTGGCTCCGAGCCAGAGAGCGTGGATTGGACAGCAACAGCCTGCAACTGTTTCTTTGTGCCCGCAGGAGATCTGAATCCCCAAAGATTGGATGAGTATCCAACTTCAATGCATTACAGCTCGAGAATTCAATTGTTATCCCAACCAGTTGATATCAATTTAATTCCTAAGAGTTATGTACTTGTTTTGAGTATCTAATGTAGAAGTTATAACCAAGTTCATTTACGAAACGGTCTTAATGAATGATATACTGAACGTATGTCCTCTTGATATGTGTAACTCTTTGTAACTGACTGAATATATACCTTTTGTATTCTGATAACCCTCTCGATAAGATCTGTTAGGTTTATATGCATATTTTATGTATTAATAAATGTATCCTCGTGTATTAATACCTGTGTGTGTGCGTTGTTTGAGTTATGTCGCATGGTTGGATTCTAAAGCCATCAAAAGAATCAACTTTGTGATTTACTGCTACAATTAATAATTGTTCCAGTAAATGCCCAAACCCTACAGAACTGGTGCCTTCAGAGAGCCACTACATTTACATTTTGGCTATGGCAACATTACATATTTGGCGTCCCTGGGCCGGCTATGATTACAGCATTAAGCACTTAAAATTAATATGGTTAATAATAGTAAACTGTAACATGTTGTAACAAGATCGGCTAAACTGGGAAGCCTGTTCCCACACACCCTGCCCCCACTGCCATTCGAATATACACAAAGCACTCCCCAGACTGTCTGACCGTTTCACTGTTACCTGGATACCTCTTTGTTTAGAACTCACTCTCCCCCCTGCCTGTCTCACTTCTTTTAATCCTTCTGTGCCTGGATTGCAGCGGGTACAATGTTTTTCCAAGAAAAAAAGAGAAATTAAAAAAAGATAAATTTCACCACAGCCTCTTTTCTTCTTGTGTCTAATTTTTAGTTAAGAAGGATTCAAGCAGGATTTTAGATGAAAGGCAGCAACCTTAATCAAGCCCAAATCATAATTGAACCCATTCAGAGCCTACATTACATTTTAGTGTTTCATTCTGAGCAGAAACCCTCACACCTGAAGAAGGCTTGCATTTTCTCTCTTCTCTTTTAAGCATGTGTACAATGCTGTAATAAAATTTAAAATAAAAGTTTAAACAGTATCAACTAAACTCTATTAATATAAGTATCGAGTGGTATTAGATAAATACAGCTTTTAAGTATAGATTACACTTTTCTAAAATGTATTTAAAAAATAAAAACGATTACAATCTAAACTTTCCACATTTGATCCCAAAATCCCAAGAAAAATAAATCTAAACGGGGAGAAAGCTATGCTGATAGTTTATTAAGATTCTTAGAAGACAAAGATAACAATTTATGTTTTATTTGTTGCATATGTTGCATTTGTCTGAATACATATAATTAAACACGCGTTTGCGATTTATATCAAAATGCGATTTAAATCGATATAAATGTTTATATTGTAACGCATACTGTACAGCCTCCATTTCTCTATAAAAATTTAAAAGATCGTTTGCACAGCCTAAGGGTCTGCTCTCAGTGACAGCTGACAATCCTCCATACACTCAAGTGAAAAATTAATAATGGCAATGTAAACTTCGTATTTACGATTTGTTGATAATAGAAATGTTAAGTTCTCTAAAGCTTTGTGATAGTTTACCCAGGCTCTTAAGATCAGCTACACTGGGAAGATGCGACACCGAAGATATGATTAATAACCTTTTAAATCTGAAGGTTAGATTTAACCCCACACACACACACACACACACACTCGATAGAAGCAGGAAGCAGAAGCAGGGACAGTTGTCAGAAGGAAAGAAGGTGACTATTCATTGTTATTAAAAATAACTTAAATTCGATCATGTTGTGATATTTAGAAATATAAAAAGTCAACTAATTGTCCATAATATTGCTATTCTATTTTTTCAAAGAAATGTTTGTTAAAAGAAAAGTTGCAGTGCCAGCTGGATTTGAACACACAACCTGTGGGTTACTAGTCCAGCACGTAAACCAGCAGGCTACTGGGGAAATCACATGAGGAGAGGTGAAACAGCCCTACACAGCCCTATTGCAGTACACGAATATAATTATATTGTTATTAATTTCTTTAGATATGTGATTCCATATTATATTAGCAGAAAAGCTTAAAACTACCACTTTTTATACACGCTATTTCACATGTTAGTTAAAGACTTCGATGCTTAAAATGTTTAGGGAGAAATGGAATACTGGTGTGTATTTTTTCTTTAAAGTACCGAGACCAGCAAGAAAACTGTATGTTTATGTTCCAAAATTAATATCGTTTATGACCTGCACACGCGTTACAGTATGCTCCTATTCTTTTTATGCTCAGCCACTAAGATTTCCATTCAGTGGTAAAATTCCAAATAAATATTCAATACTTAAACAGGCACAGTAAAGACATTAAATATACATAAACATACTGTATACAGTACAGTTTGCATACAGTAATATGTTTATATTCCTAAATCAATCTCTTTTATGAGCATGTAAAAGGCATGGTGAATCGGAAATTCTCAAAAATTACTGTAGTTTGATTGGATTTTGATGATTGGAAACAAATGCGTGATTGCGAAATGCTGTGGTGTTACTTTTACAAAGACGGTCAATGAAAAAAAGAATGTGGACCAGGGCAATACTTTGACTTTACAGCTTGTCCAAGGTCATTCATTATTAATACTATTAGTAATATCTTCAGTAAAGACTTTGATGGCGACAGCTCAAACATGAGAGGTTGAGCTTTATTAGCTCCACTTTGCGGAAATACCGGATACTATTATTTTACTTGCGGTACCACGTGGTATCATGCAGCACTATGCGAGAATTTACGGTATTAATACGGTAACTTGCAGTACACTGCGTCAAGGGCACCGCAAAATAATGTGGTATGGCCCGTTTGTTTTGAATGGCTGCATCTGTATAGGGGCCTCTGAAGGTTTCCTGTTTCCTTTGGGTATAAAGGGAGATAATGAAAAGAAAACATTCAGAAGTAGCATAATTATGGATTGGATCAGATCAGATCAGATCAGATTAGAAACTTATTTAAAGACTGTAGGAAAATGGTAATTGACCTCCAGAAGTTGGAGGACGGCTATAAAAGAATCCACAAAGATTAATCTAGCACTTTTCTACCACCAACACTATGTTACAATCTTACAATCTATCACTTTCCTATAACACCTACCACTGTCATGGGGCTGTATGCCATTAGATCCTGAAGACCTTGACAAGATAGGGGAACCCATGAACTCTAATATGTGAAAGGACTTTTTGGCTAGATACCTGTTTATTTCTGATAAATAGCTCAAGCTTAGCCAAAAATGGTAATTCCAACATGACAACAATCCAAACCATACATCTAAATAGATAAAGGAATGATCAAGCGCACCCAAAATAAATATTATTGAATCAGAGGTAGTATGAGCCAGGTCAGTACCTGGATGGGAGACCTCCTGAGAAGCTATGGTTGCTGGTGGAAGTGGTGTTAGTGGGACCAACGGGGACCATCCAGTCTATGATCCGTGTGAGGCCTAATGCCCCTTTATAGTGGGCACTATACTGTAGTGGGTGCCATCTCTTGGATGAGACTTTAGATCGAGGTCCTGACTCTCAGTGGTCATTAAAGATCCCCGGGCATTTCTTGATAAGAGTAGGGAGTTATCCTGGTGTCTGGGCCAAATTTCCCCCCTCGGCCTTTACTGTGGCCTCCAAATTGTCCATATTTATGATTGGCTTGCACTTGCCCTGCAGTGGTTTGGCGCCGTGTCCAGGGTGTACCCTGCCTTGCGCTCGTTGCTTGCCAGGTAGGCTCCAGCCTCCCACGACACTTTATGGTATAAGGCCGTTATATGTCATAGCATACCAGAACACCTCAGAGGAGACACCACTGTCAAGTGGCACCCCATTTGGGTAAAACTGACGTACAGCAGGGGTTTCCTACCATGGTTCACGTTGAGCAGGTTTTATAGTTAATCTTTAAATCAGAATAAGAATAATGATCCAGATGCAGTGTTAGAGACTCCTAGTGTATGCCTATTCACATACAACCCACAACTCACTTATTTTTTGCTTTTTTCTTACCTGTTGGGATGTTCCTTGTGTTTTACATCCAAATACTTCAGAGATGCAATGAAGGACTGTGCCTGGAAACCTCGTGCAGTGCCAGATGCAACAGGTGTGTGACAGATAGAATTCTCTGTTCCAATGGTGACAATATTACTCCTCAAGGGAGTGCCAAGGTGGCCAGCCTTGTCCACTGCCTGGGCTACACAGCGCACATGGAAACGACGACTGAAATAAATGCTATCCAGGACCTGAAGAAGCAAATAATAAGTATTAATACCAGAAGCTCAAATTAAAAGCTGACAGTGTTACTTGAACTTAAAAACCCTTCAGTAACAAATTTCACAGTTATGTTTTGTGAATTACAAAAGAATACATAATATATAATTTATTAAGGTGTGTTAGATTTTTCAGTTTGTAGACCTATTTTAACTTGTAATTTAATTTAATGTCTTATGACCAAAATTGTTTTCGTGTACAGAAAAATGTTTTACTGTACACTCTCTTAGTCTTATAATAATATTTATTGAAAATATACTACATTTTTTATTTTATATAAACATAGCTACTGTTATAAAATTAGCTTCATACTTCAATTTTTTAATCTGCTTGATTTCACCAATTTTTGGAAAACAAGGAAGCAAGGAGTGACTATAAACTAATCAAAACTGCCATTTTTAAAATATTGCAATTTGCCATTATATGTTGAGGTATGCATACTCAAAACACTTTAATATCATTTTAACAATCACCTGCAAAAAAGTGGTGTAAATAATTGCATCTAGATGAAGACAGCCTGCAAGAATGGTGGTAATAGTTGAATATCTGAGGACATTACTTATTAATTGTTTTTTTTGTCCTTGTATTAGGCCGACCTGTGGAATTAAAAACTACATGCTGTTTTTTATTATTAAAATCCAAAATAAAATTTTCTGTTTATAGATAATTAATAAGTCTGTATGTACACTGTATGCAATTAAAAAATAATTATATTATTGCTATACAATATTATAATATACAGTATGTCATTTAGAGTTGTGGTAGCAAAGTGGTAACCAAAACCTTGTCTCAACAATGTAATCATTGTATTGAATGAAATTGTTTGTCACTAGTATGAATAATGCATGAGTAGCACAGGAAAGCACTAATATGTTAATTAATACTGTACCAATTTGTGTGACGACCACACAGCTGCAGTACTTAGGATTCACTGCACCACTCTGCAGTTTTACAGAGTATCTGAGCACAAAAACAACGGGAGTATAACATCTCTGAACGTCATAAATGATATTAGTTTAGGAATATAAACATATTAAATAAGCTGTACAGATGCAGCCATTCAAAGTGCGCGGCACAGGCACGTACCGGGGGTAATTGGCGCATCTTGACGGGAGATGAAGCAAAATATCGTGGTACGTGATTGGTTGACCGAGAGGGGAACTCGTGGTGCGTTGGTCGGTCGTAGAAAGATTTAAATGTCTTTACTGTGCCCGTTTAAGTATTTAATATTTATATGGAATTTTACCACTGAAGGGAAATCTTAGAAGCTGAGCATAAAAAGAATAGGAGCATACTGTAACGCATGTGAAGGCCATAAACGATATTAATTTTGGAACATAAACATACAGTATATGGCTGGTCTCGGTACTTTAAAGAAAAAAAACACACCAGTATTCCATTTCTCCCTAAACATTTTAAGCATCGAAGTCTTTAACTAACGTGATACCGGAGTCAACAAGCATACTTTTAGAATTTGATTAAAAGGGAATATAATATGGAATCGTGTATCTAAAGAAATTAATAATTATATAATTATATTCATGTACCGCAACACAAGAATAGTACACGCTGTATGATGTCTGTTGATAATGCGTAGCGGTCGGCTCTGGCTTTCCCATCTATACCGATGCACTGCAAGTACAACCCCCCCTCTCTGCGGGAGTGCTGGCTGTGACGAATTAAACCGGTTTCACAGGTTTTTTCAAAGTAGAAGGGGGCGAGTTTCCAGCGAAAGACACCCCCCCCCCCCTCCAAAACGTTACAGTATGCTCCTATTCTTTTTATGCTCAGCTACTAAGATTTCCCTTCAGTGGTAAAATTCCATATAAATATTCATTACTTAAACAGGCACAGTAAAGACATTAAATATACATATACATACTGTATACAGTACAGTTTGCATACAGTAATATGTTTATGTTCCTAAGTCAATCTCTTTTATGAGCATGTGAAAGGTGTGGTGAATCTGAGATTCTCAAAAATTACTGTACTTTGCATGATTGGAAACAAATGCGTGATTGCGAAATGCTGTGTTGTTACTTTTACAAGACGGTTAATGAAAAAAAGAATGTAGACCAGGGCAATACTTTGAATAGCTTGTCCAAGGTAATTAATTATTAATACTATAAGTAATATCTTTGTTAAAGACTTTGATGGCGACAGCTCAAACATGAGAGGTTGAGCTTTATTAGCTCCACCTTGCGGAAATTCCGGATACTATTATTTTACTTGCGGTACCACGTGGTATTATGAGGTACTATACGAAAATTTACAGTAACTCGCGGTAGGCTGCGTCAAGCGCACCACAAAATAATGCGGTATCGCCTGCTTGTTTTGAATGGCTGCATCTGTATATGGCTGGTATTGGTAGTTTAAATAAAAAATACACACCAATATTTCACTTTCTTCATAAACATTTTAAGCATCAAAGTCTTTCATTCGGTTACTTACTGTCGCTATTTTGGAAAAGTTTTTATGTGCTCCTTCTGACTACATTAAGTTTATGTATCCTTATCCCTTATCCCTTATCCTTAACCCAGTAAAAAAAGCATTCTTTTTTGAATTTCATTAATAGGGAATATAATATGGAATTGCATACTGAAAGAAATTAAAAATTATATTTAAGGATTTATTTATTTTCATATAGCTCAAATTATTACCGTAGTCCACTTTCTTTGCAAACATCTGCTTCAAACATTTTGCCTGCTCTTTTCAGTTATAGCTTAAGTTATCAAGCGAGATGGTGGTGTAATGACTTTGGCGTGTTACTTGCACATTGGACGTCGGGGTTTCAAACCCTGCTCTCGCGGCCTAAGCTTTCTTTTATCAAATAAACATTTCTTTGAAAAACTAAAATAGTAAATATGTATTTCCTGTTTTCACACAGATAAGAATAAACTACATTTTTTTAACACAGCATACCTCGCTCATTTTGAATGGCCAGATCTGTACTTATAATTATTTATGTAATGTTCTATATATCTAAGTTATCTATATAGACAGTAGATTTCTAAAGGGGGTCATACTTCCATTCAAATTGTTTTAGTGGTTGGAAAAGGAATGTCATAAAAAAACTATTTAGGTTTTGATATTTAATGCCAACACACTTACCCTTAAAACAACATAGCAACAATAATGCTTATTACTGACCTTGTGGTTTACGCTTGTGTATGGTGTGTTGTCAGTCACAGTCTCAAATGGGGATCTTGCCCCACTACTATCAGTAGGGGCAGCAACTTCCCAATTGAAGTGAACAGAGGACTGGTTGATGCCAGCTTCATCACAAAGGTCCTTCATGAGGGAGAATTTTGGGTAATGTGGGTCACAGGGGGTGACACAAATCAGAGGGTATCCTGGAGATGGAGAATTCTTACTGCTTTCTTTTGACACCTCTTGCACACAATCATATACAGACAGAGACACCACCTGTGGACAGTGTAGACACATTACATAACCCCAGGGATTCACATTTCCAGTTTCAGGTTAAATAACTTAAATATGTCAGAACATTACTATAAAGTTCTACAGTCATGATGTTGGATATTTTATTATCTGTTTTTGTCACGACATTAATCTCTCCTTGTTTCTTTTACAGCTTCCACAGTCCTATAGTTCATCACTCTCTTAATACTGTAATGCATATTCAAAATGTTCTAGTAAAAATATCTACTTGTTCCATAACAAATGTATGGTATCAGATGTAATTTAGTAATATAGCTGCTGTAATATATGCAATTTAAATGTCTAATTCATTTCTAGCTTTAGTAGTCGAGGAACAGAGCATAAAATAGGCAGAAAGAGTGGAAAAGGAGGAGTCTGCAACACAACAAGGGAAAGAGACAAGAGAAAAAAGAAAGAAAGAGCTCTTTGACCTAGTCATCAGAAAAGACAACATTGGAGTTAATTATATGGACCATGTTAGGAGAGCTTGCTATTCTGTTGTTCTTATGAACTTTGATTTCCTGTGTTAAGAATCCCTCTTTTAAAAACAGCCTCTGCCAGTTATTGGGTGGATTTTTAGAATACAGAGATAGGTTCCCATTCACTTTGTAATATCTAAGTGTGCAGAGAAAAATATTTAACCTCAGTTTTTATTATTTTTAGTTTAGAAAGCAGCTTATCACTTGGTTTTGCCTTTGTAGGCATTATATAAGAGGGTGGGGTTTTTCTGAGTGGTTTAGAATGTTAGGCCCCTGGGATGCATTATTTGTAAATTTGTACAGAGTGTTACTTTTTTGTTGTATGTATGTTGAGTGTTGTTTAATGTATTATTATTATCATATTTAACCAAGTGTGCCTAAATTATAACTATTTTCACCATAGCTGTGCCAGAAAACAAAGAACTCATGTGCCTCTAATTATACAAACCGCTTGGGTCTATTCTTTGCCAAAATCTTTACAAGTTGGGGGCTATGATTATTTAAATTTAAATATTGATTAATCCCCTTAGTTATTCCTGATATTTCTGAAACTGAGCTCTTACAATAGGTGGGGCTGGTAGAATAAGACTTCCTGCAGCCTCCTGATCCAGAATAGTCACTGTTGCCATTGTGATTTCTCCCAAAACTGCCTCTACTGGATCATCAGGACCAAGAACCACTGAGAAAGACTCATGCCACTCCTGGTCCTCATTGGACAGAATTTCAACTTTGAAGAGGATGTGATCAACACCTGCAGAAGAAGAAAGAAAATCTTGAGGTGCAAATCTGTAAACAATTCTGAGAAAAAGAATTGCTTATTTTAAAAAAGTGTGCATTGAAGATGGTCCATCTATACACTGATATACTTATTTCCATATAAATGAAGATTTGGCAGTAGATAAAAATAGTACTAACCAGGAGTGAACCTGAGCAATCTGCTTTTCGGATTGTAGTCCATTCCGGATTGGGCTGACCCATCTCTAGTACTGCAGCGCACCTTTGAAGTGCGGTTCTGGTCCCCTTTCCGAATCACTTTGATATTCACCTCTGCAATACCATCTGGACCTGAAGGTTCCTGTACCTGATATGATGGCTCCTCTAATTCAATTGTGGGGGCTGCATGGCAGATAAGGACAATTAAAAAAAAACTTTGTAACAAAACATATTTAACAATATGGAATGCTGTGATCTTTTTTCATGAAATATTTCATATACTGAGTTTAAGTATTGCATTTCAATTATCATAAGATGCTTAAGTATGCCATACACATTATTTTAGAAATTATTTAAAGCATTAGCATAAATAAGTCCAACTTATTTATATTGCCATGTAGTGCTATCTTAGTAGTAATTATTTTTTCTCAAAGTGTTTTACTGTACTTGAAGACCATCAATATACCACAAATCATTTGATGTCAGATCATCAAAGAAAAAGCCTTTTACTATTTAAATCATCATAATTAGCCCCAACTTTTGGATACAGACTTGAAATGCTGCTCCACTTCCTACCGTCCTCATCATTGGTGATGGTGATGGTGGCAATGTCATTCTTGCCCACCCTGGATCCACTCCAGTGATTCCCCATGGGATTGCCCAGATGCACCTGGAATGCCTCCTCTGGTTCAAACACTGAGTCATCATTTAACCAGATAGTGCAGTTCTTCACCTGACAGAAAATATTGTTACAGCTTTGGGTGGCTGATAAGTGTCTCTTAGATCTTAGATAAGGTTTGTGACACTGGGAAGGGTAAACACTTCTAACTTCAAAGCAGAGAGGATGTTTGCTGAGGTCTGGGGGGGTCTCCTGAGCAGAAACATTAGTAAAGTTTATTTTAGTATGCCTAGGCAAGTTGTGGATTAATGACTTGCAAAGGAGCAGGACCGAAAGACACAGTATAAGTTCACATTAAGAGCACAGGAGATGTAAAGACTGAGATCCAAGGTGATAATGCTGGAGGACAGGACAGTTTTTGCTTTGAATGCTTTTAGTGAAAAGGTAGAGGTATGTGAGCCTAGTGCTGACCAGGTAGATGGAGCAGAAGCAGGGGACAGTGAGCTGATCTCTAAGCAGGAAAGACATGTCTTGCAGGAGGTTAACACTGGAAAAGCCCAGTCATTGCTTTCTTTGGATGACCAAGTGTCAGGACTAGAACAGAATGTTCTGCTGCACAAAAGACTGTAGGCAGTGATCCACCACTTGAGACAGAGACTGCAACACAGCCATCAACTCCTCTACAACTAAAGGAATCACACCTGAGAGTGAATCTCAGCTTTCTGCACCTCCACCTGATTTCCACAAAGTGCCAGAGGGGAAGACCCCCAGTCGACAGAATACAAAGAGGACCGCAGCAGCGGAAGCAGCCTTCCCAGAGCCAGCAGTGCTGTAACTATGACGTTTACATTGTGTTAATAGCCTGAGCTCTGAGGTCCCTGTGCTGACAGGAGTGACCAATGAATTAGATGCAGGGGAAGACTGCAAGCAGCCTGTCCCATTCCCAAACCAGAGCCCTTTTGACACCCTGGCTACAGATGAGGACTGGGTGAGTGGTGATAAACTTTAAAAGCAGAGTAGCAGCTCTGAAATCTGTGCTGCCAATTTATTAACTGTCTGGAAGAGTGGCACACAGTTTTTCATTGCCACAGAGCACTAAAGTCTTGCCTCTCCAAGAACTCTCAACTGCCCTGCAGCACCAACAAACTCTTTATCTCACAACATTGTTCTGTCTGCATCAGTGACAAATACAGCATAAAGGGTCATTCAGCCTCCCCGGACAAACTTGGCCAGGTATCTGGGAGTCAGGACCTGCCTCACTACCATTTCTCTTATGCATATTTTTAGCACAGTTTGACAGCACCAATTTAAACCCATCTGGGAGCTCAAACTGCAGTGCCGACATGAGCCAGCGGGCACTGATTTGGGCCAGGACAGCATCACTACCAGTAACCCAGTGCTGCATCACAAAAACGGGCCTGATCTTGTGTTTGCCAGACCAAATCTGCCAGTGGTGATTTGGCTTCACATGAGGGTACCGTTCAGGGAACCCAAAAAGCAAGAAACTGGACTGAATAATGGATTCTGATAATGCTCATTACAAAATGTTCACTCCTGGTACTTTTGTTTTTTTAACGTATTTTGTATTGTATCTATTTTTTTCTATTCTTCCATGTCCTTTTAACATTTATGTTGTCTCATTGTTACCGAGTTAAATTTTTAATGAATGACATTGCAAACTATTTATTTTGGCTTTTATTACTAGTTTAGTTTTAACACCTGTTATGGTTCTGTTTACAATGTTTGTGTTTTGTAACACTTAAACCTTAGATCTTAGTGCTGCAGTTCAAATTGCGCTTTCATGATAATCAGCCTGCTAATGGAGACACAGGTTAACAACAGCACTGTCTGTCAATCAGTGGTGACCATGAATGCTCTAATGTTCCCAGTATCGTCTAGGTAGAAGGCAGCTCATCTCTTCTGTGGCCTCTGTAGGCATATTAAGCGGTCTGTAGGCTTAGTAGCGGTCTGGGTTTTTCTGGGTGAGCAGAATTTTAGGTCTCTGAAATGCCTTGTCTATACTTTATATAAAGTAACTTGTGTGTTTTATGTTGTGTGTAGTGTAGTTTGTGTGTTTTGTCATTATAATAAATATTTGTTTTAACCAAGTGTGCCTAGATTATTACTACTTTCAACAAAGCTGTGCCAGAGAATATAGAATTCAGAGGCCTCTAGTTATACCAGCCGCTCAAGTATCTTTTAGAAACCATGTATACGTTTTGTAACCTCCCATTTGTAACTATGGTGGTGTAATGGTTTTAAAATATCTGTCCAGCCCCATTTGTAACAATATTAATGGTTAGATTAGCTGATATCAAAATCCTGTCTCCACAATGTTTGATTTGAGAGCTGTCATTCCCTACCATCTGCATTCTCTAGGTGACAGCATGTCAGACATACTAGTTTTACATTAAGCAGTGTTGTAAAGTACTGATATACTGTACCTTTTCCCCTTTGAAAAAAGTGATGCGAGAATCATCAGTGTTTTTCCTCTCTTCAAAGTCATTCATCACTTTGGCAGAAAGAGTCCTAGTATAGCACCTTACTGAAGACTCAAAGGTCACATCCCCTGTGCGGATGATGGGAATGTGCAGGACTGCATTCTTCTCTTTCACTGAATACACATCCTTTTCAAATTGCATGCTTGGAACTGAAAGACAAACTTAACTTCACCAGATGGAGTAGAATCCAACCAGACATGCCGGGCAAATGAACATTCTTAAGTATGAACCTGACCTGGGTCAACTGAAAGTGCTGAACTAAACAGCACAGGTGCTTTGTGACTTTAAATAAGTATAAGAATAAACTGTAAGATATTTTCATAAACATTAAAACAAAGAATAAAAACAGGAACAGAAAATGAAAATGTTTTCTATACTTCTAGGATAAGTTACCTAATTTACAAAAACTAGAAAATAAGCAGACAAAAACTTCAGAAATAAAACGTTTCAGAAATACAGGTTAGATCAGCAATTAAGTATTAAGTATGAAAGTACTATTAGAATTTAGTCATATTACATTCTTTACAAGTAAATGTGAAAGTACTATACACTAGAATTCTGTACAGTATACTATTAATATTAAGAATACTGAGCTGCAAATACCTCTCAAATACCTGCAAATACTACAAATACCTCTCACGTGATACATGTTCATATAAGGAAAGATGTGTGTGTGTGTGCCCACAGCTTTTTGCTTTTCTCACATACCATCCTGGAATGCATCATTAATAGCAACCAAAGCTTCATAAGGTTCAGTGAGTACAGCCCGTTGAGGTGAACTGAGGAACACCACAAAGTATTCTGTGCCTTCAATTGTTGGATTTTGATTGTCATCAAGAATTGTCAGACTACAAATCTGAAACACACAATCATTTGGCAATTACAGTACAGAGTATCTTAAAAAAAACAGAACAAGAAAAATTTGTAATAAGGGCATATAGCAGAATGAATTATGCAGTTTTTTAGAAATATTTTGTGTGCTTATCTGCTTCCATACTTCTTGGGCACAGTGTCATGAAAAAGTATTTGCCCCCTTCCCAATTTCTTCTATATTGCATATTTGTCACACTGGATGTTTTCAGATCTAATATTAGATAAGGGGAACCTGAGTGAACAAATAACACTTCTTTATTATTATTTCATTTATTAAATAAACAAAGTTATCCAACACCCATATCCCCTGTGTGAAAAAGTAACTTAATAACGGGTTGTGCCACCTTTAGTTGCAATGGCTGCAACCAAACACTTCCTATAATTCAATATTCAATATTTTCACATCGTTGTGGAGGAATTTGAGCCCACTCTTCCTCACAGAACTGCTTTAATTCAGAAACATTGGTAGTTTTTTTCAATGAACTGCTCATTTCTGGTCCTGCCATAGCATGTCTATTAGGTTTAGGTCTGGACTTTGACTAGGTCACTCCAAAACTAATTTTGCTCAGCCATTCTGATGTGGACTTCCTTTTGTGTTTTGGATCATTGTCTTGCTGCATGGCCCAACTACGCTTCAGCTTCAGCTCATGGACAGATGACCAGACATTCTCCTTAAGAATTTTCTGATACAGAGCAGAATTCATGGTTTCTTCAATTATGGCAAGTTGTCCAGGTCCGGAGACAGCAAAGCATCCCCACACCATAACACTACCACCATGTTTGACTATTGGTATGATGTTCTTACTGTAAAATGCTGTGTTTGCTTTACGCCAGACATATTGGGACGCATGTCATCCAAAAAGTTCCACTTTTGACTCATCTGTCCATAAAACATTCTCCCAAAAGGCTTGGAGATCATCCAGGTGCTTCTTGGAAAATGAGAGACGAGCATTTATGTTCTTCTTGGTTAGCAGTGGTTTCCACCTTACTACTCTCCCAAGAAGCCCATTTTTGCCCAGTCTCTTTCTGATTGTGGAGTCATGAACACTGACCTTAGCAGAGTCAAGAGAAGCCTGCAGTTCTTTGGATGTTTTTTTCAAGATCCTTTGTGACGCCCTGGATGATTTTACGCTGCACCCTTGGAGAAATTTTGGCAGGCCAACCACTTCTGGGAAGATTCACTACTGTTCCAAGTGTTCTCCATTTGGAGAGTATGGCTCTCACTGTGGTTCAGTGGTCCAAGAGCCTTAGAAATGGCTTCGTAACCCTTTCCAGACTGATAGATATCGACATATTTTTTTTCTGATCTCTTCAGGAATTTCCTTTGATCGTGGCATAATGTGCTTGTTGAATCTTTGAGCTGGCAACTTGACTCTGATGGTAAGGATCAAAATACAGTATGTGAGGTTTATATTGAGCAGGGCTGGTTGTAATTACTTTTGCACACAGTGCACAAGTTGGTGTTGGATAACTTTGCTCATTAAACAAATAAAATAAGCAAAAAAGTGTTATTTGTTCACTCAGGTTCCCTTTATCTAATATTAGATTTTGGTTGAAGAGCTGAAAACATTCAGTGTCAAAA
This sequence comes from Lepisosteus platostomus, assembly GCF_059453375.1. Lineage (NCBI taxonomy): Eukaryota > Metazoa > Chordata > Actinopteri > Semionotiformes > Lepisosteidae > Lepisosteus > Lepisosteus platostomus. The sequence goes on along the minus strand of NC_142614.1, from coordinate 38,807,915 downwards.
CGTTGCAATAATAAAGAAAATCAGGAAGGGGGCAAATACTTTTTCGCGTCACTGTATCTACCAGGCAGCATGCAAAAATATTAGACCAATCAAGTCAATCAGATTATAGATTTAATCTGACTGAGCAGGACTTTCATATATTAAAGATAAAATTAAATTAATACCTTCAGAACAGTCAATAACTGTTCAAGAACTCAAACTGCAGCAAAGCACCTCAACAAAATATTACACAGAGTTTGGTGAGGAGACTTCATGTAGTTATTGCCTAAAAGGGATAATCAACCATTCTGAGTTCTACACTCTGAAAAGTACTTAAAAGCATCACATAAAATCACTGAGGTGAACAACATGTTTTTGTTCTAAAATGATCAAATGTATGCATGTAATTAACCAAAAATAAAATGTATAGACATGATGGTGTACCTCTCACACGTTGTTTCACTGTAAAACAAAAAATAATATTACTGACCTTTTAATAAACAATGAATGCTTGAGCAGGAAATATGTTGCAAAAATACAGTACTGTTAGAAAAGTGCCAAAAGAAAAAAAGACACAGGTTTAACTACATAACCTAATCCTGTGACAGAAAACTTTGATCTCAGACTAACAGAAAATTAAAGAAATGGCTAGGCCCAGCAGTACGATTCTCTGCAGTGGACCTATATGGGTAGCAGACTGACAATTAAAAGGAGAAAGGGTTACAAGCTGCTTCACCTCCTCTGTTTTCCCAGGCCTGAACTCCACTTTCTTGGAGCTAGGTACGTAGTCCACTCCAGGTGTGGCTGAGGGTGGGTCTGAAGGCCGTGTGGCACACCACACAGAGGTCACAGAGGACAGATCACTGCCTTGCCTAATAACAGGAATTTCAATGACACCTAAAAACAAAATCACATCCCTGTTTTATGACATCAAATTGTAAATATTTGAAATTTGAAAATAGAAACACAGACCCTTTAGCTTTATGACCCTATCACTTATGCTTCTTTCATTAGATTTTAAACTATTAGCAGTTGTTTAAAGTTGACACAGATCTATTCTGACATGCTGTTAACTGCTTTCAAAGTAATTATACACTCTAAAATGAACTGTGTAAATATTGTGCACTGAAACAATTACTAATATTTAAAAATACACAACCAAGTTTGAAACTTTTTCAGAAGAAAAAATCCACATTAGTGCAATGTATTCTGCAGTCTGTTGTAACCTTTACCTTTATCTTCACTCAGTGTAAAAGAAGCATTTCCCAGGAATACAGTGGAGACATCATTTGGGCCATCGATCACCACTTTGGCAACTGTCACATCCCCAATCCGAGCATTGTCTGAGGCATCAGCCAGGATGATTTCAAACTCTTCTTCCAACTCATACTCACTGTCATCAATCAGTTTTACATCACAGGTGGACATGCTCACCCCAGGCCCTAAAATCACCCGATTTTCACTGGACATTCCTCTGGACTTGAAATCAGAACCAGACTCCAAAGAATATAGGCTGCTGCCTTGGGCAGATTTGGAAACAGTGTAGCAAAGAGCAGAAACAGTGCTACTGGAGTCACCTGGAAATTAGACAAAACTCTGTAAGTGAGAGAAGAGACTGAGACTAATACAGATGCAGCCATTCAAAATGCACCATACAACCCCATACCGGGCGAAATTACCCACAGGTCACTACACTGTACCACAGTACAGTACGTGATTGGCTGGCCATAATGACCGACAGGGGCACTCATGGTGCACTGGTTGTTAGTGAAACGATTTAATCATTTAATCTCTTTACTGTGCAAGTTTTGATCCACTTAATAGTGAATATTTATATGGAATTTTAAAACTAAACGGAAATTTTAGTAGCTGAGCATAAAAAGAAGAGGAGCATAACACGTCAGAAGGTCATAAATTATATAAATTTATGAACATAAACATATCATGTAAACTGTATATGGATGGTATTGGTAGTTTAAGGAAAAAATACACACCAGTATTCCACTTTCTTCCTGAACATTTTAAGCATGAAAGTCTTCGGTTACATACTGTGGTTATTTTGGAAAAGTTTCTATGGGCTCCTTCCGACTACATTAAGTTTATATATTTCATAAAAAGTTATAATGTTTTAACCTTTTCTATGAATATTTGCGCTCGTTATCACAGTAAAAAAACACATACTTTTTAGAATTTGAATAATAGGGAATATAATATGGAATTGCATTTCTAACGAAATTAATAAAGATATAATTATATTCATATAGCTCAAATGATCACATTAGTACACTTTCTTTGTAAGCATCTGCATCAATTTGACTCATTCACCAGCGATTACTTGGAAACTTTTTGCCTGCCCTTTTTGGAAACATTTTGACATTTCGTTTTTTTTTTTAAAGCTTGTATTGTTCTTATAGTGGTAATGGAGAACATACTGTACAGTTGTAAAGCTGTTCAGCGCATGTTGGTGTAACGATATTAATTTAAGGATCTAAATATATGTATTTATATAGCTGATAGTTTTACTGTAATCCACTATTCTTTATAAATACGTTTTATTTTTAATTTGACTCATTCACGCATGATTACTTTTGAAACATTTTTAAGCTGTTTGTCTCAGCTGTGTTTCCGAGCAGCCCTAGATGACCCGGGTTCAATACCCGCTTATGGCACAAGCTTTTCTTCTAACAAATTTTTTAAAGAAACTATAACAGTATCATGTACACTATATTAACACGTTTTTGTTTTTTTTCGTATATATATTATAACATATTCAATGTTAAGTTATATTAATAATTAAATAAAAACGTGAACTAGCAAACATGAATACTGTCAACTGTACAACCGGTTTAATTCAAAACACTTTATTCAGTGTGGCAATTTAACAGATGCCTCAAGCCTTAAAACGAAATCAAACAGATGCAGCCATTCAAAACAAGCGGGGTATGCTGCGGTACAACGCGGTGGGCGTGTCGCAGTATACCGCGATTTACCATATGCAAATTAGATTGTGTTAATAGTATCTTGAATCACCTTGTAAAACCGGCAGGTGGATCTTATAAAGCTTAACCTCTCCTGTACAGCATTTGAGCTGTCACCAGAAAACATCCAGTTTTGAATCCCGATGACTGCTGTGGGACAATCTTTATTCAATTAAGAATTGTATAAAGTTGTATACTCTTTAGACTTTTAAATTTAAACTGTGTATTACAGCATGTTAATCATTATACATTAAAAAGTTGGTATATTTTATGAAAGCAAGATTGCTCAGTTGGACAAAAGTACACAACCTACCACTTTTATCATAAATATTTTAATTATGCAGAAATATTTTATTATTTCTTTGAAAAACTAAAATAGCAAACATTATGGACACTACTTTATATTGACATTTTTATATTTCTAAATATCACAACAAGTTCGAAGCTAAGTCATTTATTAATAACAATGAATCATTTCAAATTGCTACTGATATTATTACTGATTAAATATTATTGACACTATATTGAAATTGTTGGTTTTTCTAAATATCAAAAAAAGTTCAAAGCGAATTAAGTGATTACCATTTTCCATGAATACTTGCGCTCGTTATCGCAGTAAGAGAAACTCATACCTTTTAGAATCTAATTATTAAAGCAATAAGGCACGAGAGGCTGTGCTACTGTGTATCGTGGATATAGTCACAGTTAAAAGGTGTTGTTAGGCCTGAAGCGATGCAGAGGGCTGGCAATCCTTTTAACTGTGACTATATCCACGATATAGCACAGGCCTTGAGTACCTTACTGCTTTTATAAAATGGTCCCCAAATATGCGATTGCTGTATAGAATGAATTTTAATTTTAAAAATTTATTTAACACGAAAATTAATCTGTTTACGTTCCTCTGCCTGCAAATATTGTCCCTCGTTGCTATGCAACACAGAAACACAGCCACAAGTAACTAACTAACAAGGACAGGACATTAGCTAGCTAATATGATAAAGGAATAAATGATTTGTTTTTTGTTTATTTCTTTAGCACATTTATTTGAACATTTCCATCGATTGTACAAGCACTGAAAAATGTCATCAGGCATTTTCTTTTACTATAACAGACATAAAAACTCCCTTGCTTTTAACAGAGCGTTTCATAACTTCTAAGAATGAAAATGATTTAAACTATGTGACACTTATTCAACCAGAGCTCAAAATATCACAAGGATCCTCAAGAGCACAACCAAGACAGCAGAAAAAGATACGTGTATCAGATACATGAGAATCCAAGCTTTTTTATTTACGCTAAGAAGTAGTCTTTAAAATGTCTTTATCACACAGTAAAAAGTCAAAATTCCGGAGTGTGCGTATATCAGAAAATCAGATTTCAGGACCGGAATTATCCGTTTTATAATAGGGAATATAGTATGGAATCACTTATCTAAAGAAATTAATAATGGTATTAATTTAAGGATCTAAATATCTAAATATACGTATTTATATAGCAGGTAGAATTACTGTATTCCACTTTCTTTGTAAACAAGAAAAAACAGATTCACGACGCAAAGCTGTGTCACTCTTCAGGAATGTTCATGCTGTCAGCAGTATTGTGTATATAGTTTTATGTACAGGCTCAGAAAACTTTCACAAGTAGAGGTCTTTAAAATTAAGTTGTATTTCTAATTCTTAAAAAATAAAGCAAAAACAAGACATAATGATGTGTTCCTGCTTAGACATTTAATAGGTATAAAAACAGGTTTCGATAGTTAATAACCACTTTTTATGCACAAAAAACGGGTGATTTTTCTTCCTCCTGATCAGCTTAGAATCTCTGTGTATGATGTAAGGCTTTTACTTCTTAATTAAACGTTTAAAATACATGTTTTGAATAGAAAAAATCATATTCTGTTGTCTTCCAGGTCTTTTTTTCCTCAATCACAGACTCTGAAAAACAGCGTGCAGCCCATTGCGCTGCATCAGAGGGGGAGGCGGCACAGAGAGAGGGAGGAAGTTCTGAGCTGAGTATTCCACAATGGCCGTAAAGCACCAATTGCATCTGCATTCATAACTTAGTGTTTAAAATTAAACAACGTAAATCATTTTCTTTGACTCCTAAGTCCCTTGATTATCATTAAGCACAGGTTTCTCAGCACTACTTTTTGGTACCATTGTTAGACAAAGTAGGAACTTATTGTATTTTCTAATGACATAACAGGTGGTAAGATTACAGATTTTAATTGTCTTTAATTTTGTTATGCATTTTAGAAAAGCTTAATCTATAAATACACCACAAAACTATTCTCGATTGTATTTCTGAATGCTATGTATAAAAAAAAACTTGCAGGTGTTAGCATAAACTATTAGTAATCAATAATATTAAATTTAGCACTGTAATAAATTGTACTAATAAGAAATTCTATTCTACTCTGATTATGTAGGGGGGAGAAAAAATGCCCGTCTTTTCACTGATAAACGTGTGTTAACAAAAACTACAGTATGCTTAAGAGTTGTTAAACTGTTTTTTTAACTTAAAAATAAACAGAGTTTAACGACAGGAAATTGATTCCAGTTGTCAGATCACGTTTATACATACCTTAGCTTTGTGCAACAACCTGAAACTTTCAGGTACCATAAATAATATTATTGCTAAACATATGCCATTCTAATCTGCAAGCGACCAGAATATAGAATACAAATTTTTGTATAAAAATGCATTAAGTCCTGTTCTACACCTGCTTGCTTTGGAAGCACTGGCCTACCTGTATACAAAATATACAAAATGCTTTTAAATCTAGCATTCAGCACAGCCAGCCCGCTAGAGCACCACAATTAACACTCAACCACATCACAGATCACAGATCAGTCCCAGTGTGTGAGATCTTGCAGTTTGATCTGTGCTTGATCTTTGATCTGAGCTTTAATAGAGAGCTTATCTCTATTAATATATTAATATCGAGTGGTATTAAATGCAACTTTTTTGTATAGATGACACTTTTCTAAAATGCATTTAAAAATAAAAAAGATTACAATTGGCAGACCTGTAGCTTTTTCACGAAACCTCCTTGAGTTAGGAAAACACTTGCTGTGTGTACAAAGTACATGTGGCTGTTTTCACAGCCTTCACTATTTTGTTTTTAAGCCATTTTTTTTACCATGCTCGAATATTCTTCTGTCCATATCTCTGAAAGGGAAACACAGAAAGCCTTCAAACCAAATGCATTTTAAAGACCACGACATGTGAAAATCTTCACAGCCTCCACATAAAACTATCAGTGAGCTAATTCTCTTTTTTTAAACCTCCGGTTTTTCATCGATGCGTAATTACGCACTAACTGGAACCCGGGGGGACCGCTGTGTACACATGTTCACAATGCGAGAAATACTGCTTCATACGGCTTTGTGTGAAAAACCCGTATATCACCACAGGAAGCAGAACAGCGCAGCCTGAAACGGTTGAAACATTGTGTTGTCTTTCTTCTCTTTTCAGCATGGAATAAACCTATTACTTGTTCCTTTGCAGCCTACGCATGCTGTACGTGGCTACCCACCTGTATTAAACCTATTTCACGCAGTAGTTTAAACTAAGTGTTAAGTGCTATGAGGAAAAACAGTCTCCGCGGGAGCATATCTGCAATAGAAAGCAACCGGTCTGACATGTAAAATGTGACATCTCTGGAGCGTCGAGTAGATATCCACCAGTGTGAGCTCATTTGCTAAGCTATTAAGGTTGCTTGAGTTACTGTGATAGTCCGGGTGTGGCAAGTTTCCCCTGACTGTCTTGGCCGAAAGGAACCTGTCTTTCATTGGAAGACAATGAACCTATTCTACTCGTACATGAGAATATAATATAAATACACCAAGGGATTGGGCTGAGTTCACATTAGAAAAAAATCTGCGAGTATATAGTATGGACACAAAGACTTTTTACGGGAAGAGACGTGGTGCTTTAGCTGCCTGTGTGCGTTAAACAAGAGAGTGTGTCGTTACTTTTTGTCAATGAAAAAGTGCGTGTGTGTCTCTCTGTACTCAGCTGTACTGAAAAATAAAGCACCGTTTTTCATTCGATGACTGCCTGAGTCACTGTGTCTGTCCTATATAATAATGCCACAATATTATAGACGCCCCTTAGGCTGGGCAATTGAATTTTTTAATTAAAAAAATAAATAAAAATGAGATGTAATGATGTGTTCCTGCTTAACTTGCATGACTTTAAAAGCGATAAAAACAGGTTAATAACCACTTTTTGTGCATGAAAAACAGGTGATTTTTCTTCCTCGTCATCAGATCTTTCTTGGAAAAATGTCTTTCTTACCCACTGCGATTCGAGCACAGAATGGTTAAAAAGAAAGTCAGACAGGCAGGGGGGAGGGTGAGTTGTGAAACTGTTACCTGTCCTGGATAAAGTGGTTAGAAAATAGGTGGATTTACACCTTTGAAAAGCGTTCCAATTTTAATGTGATACGGAAGACATTATTCATAAAAAATTATCTTGTACAGTCTGTAATACTGTATAATAGTGTCTGTTTGAGTGAGATATAGATCTGAAGACGTTTGGTGCGGTCTTCTCTGCTTTAAAGGTACACTCCTTGTGGATGAATTTTCACCTCCAACATTTTCCCACAAGCTAACACACAGAAGCAAACTGAATACAAAATATACTTGCAAGAATAGCGATTACAAACATAAAAAAACATGCTTTATACTGTTATATTGTACAGTGTATCAAAACACTCTATGGTCACTTTTATCTAGCAAAAATTCAGATATTTGTGAACATATTTACTAAAACTATCCATCTCAGTAATCTCACTGTGTTAGTTTCACTGTACACCCCAGTGCTCACTCAATGTTCACACTCCCAGTAAAATAAAAAACCTGTTTCCCGCATTGTCAGATCGCACCGGGGGGAAGGGAAAGTGCCCGCGGTCAAGTTTTGACAAAGTTAACACAAACTCTGATAAACAGAGCTGCTTGTAAGAGCAGTGTGACTTTCTACTATCTGAACCATTTTTTATAGCTTTTAAAGTCACGCCATGTTTGAGTTAGTCAGGAAAATGTCATAGTGTTATAATGTTGTATAGTTTTAAAGCCACTACAGTATTGCTTGTGGGAAATACATTTATTTGTACTGCATCAAAGCTTAACTCGTTCAGAGCACCTGACATTATAAACTCAGAGTTAAAAGGAACATGTCAAAATATTTCCAAAATAATCACAAGTCAACGAATTGATGGGTTCGATAATAATAGAGAAATCATAAAAATAAAATGTATATAAATCAGTTAAAAACACTTTTTATGCACGAAAAATGGGTGGTTTTTCTTCTGCGTGATCAGCTTAGAGTCTTTGAGTAAGCTTTAAGTTCTTTTTACTTCTTATTTAAACATTTTAAACACTTTGTTTTGTAAACGCAACACGCATTACGTACAGAAATAAAATAATGTTTTCTATGGGTGTTAAGCAGATTAGCAGGTTGCTAACAAAATAGCACACCGTCCACTAACCGTCCACCACTACCTAGTGATATAACTTTAACATAAACAAGATCTAGTACCTGGTGCAGTTTTTTTTAAAAAGAACTTATTTTGAATTAATCGAATCCCAGCCAGAATTACGTGCTTTCCCTACATCTGAGAAACACCTGATAATCTGTAAAGCTTTCATTGCTTTGTTTGTATATATTCCAATCGCTGCGGGGGCAGGGTGTGTGGGGAAAGGTTAAGGCTGCAATTGAATTGGGGATCTGTATTCTTCAGACCTAAAACATTGTTTTCTCTGAAAGCGTTTTCTTCCTCTTTAGCTGTTCTTTTGCTGTCTACGCATGCTTACACGGCTCCCTAGGGGAATTATCATACTTCACTGAGAAAGCTTTAGAGAACATTACATTTTTATTTTCAACAAATTGTAAATATGATGCTTACATTGGCGCTTTTATTAATTTTAATAAGTGTACGGAGGAGTGTCAGCAGCCAAGGAGAGCACCCCACCTCCCTTTCCTCCACGGACTGATAAAGCAATAAGTGTTAACTATCCAGCCATTGCAAGCCACTGTAGCAGCCACAAATAAATAAAAAACAAACTTTTTTTTCTCCTGATGGTAGCTGTAACAAATTGTCACATTTCACATCCTTGCAAAACAATCATGATGTTCTCATCCAATCTAAGTTTTGATGTTTTTTTATTTTGAAACCATGATCTTGACATGCAGGTGTGAAGTACAATTAAAAGCTACAGATTTAAAAGGTTATTAATAATATCTTCCGTGTCGCATTAACATTGGAATGTTCTTACAAATGTAAAAAGAGGCGATACACAACGTGTCCCCTCTATAACTCTTCAGTTTACAGAGAAATTCCACCAGAGCCACACAACATTGTCCATTAATACTGTTCTTGTGTCTAATTTCTAGTTTAGCAGGATTTGCGCGATAGGCACATTGTTTAATGGGGATGACATTACCCACATCTATATCACTGTATGATACAGGTTTGAGTCGGAGTGTCTGTTAATAAAACAGAGAGTCTTCCAATACTTACGACTACTGCATGATTTCTTTATCCATTTCAGCTAAATGAGGGGAAATAAATCCTCAGAATCTTGGAGTTCCAATTGTAAAAATAACCCTTCTTCCCTCCTTTGTTAACTTTCGCGAAGAAATCCTTAATCACAATACCATCACTTAATTTATCCAAATACATAAATTCATGCCAGAGCCAACAACAAGCTATAATAGTGGACTATTTTTATGTATTCACTATATAAGAAACAAACTGAAAGTAATACGCTGATTGCGCTTTGAACCATTGGGTGCAGTGGTTTGTCCATTACCACTACAAGGACAGTAAAAGTTTTTAAAAAGAAACAGATGTCAAAATGTTTCTGAAATGTCCACCTGTGATATTTTAGCTGTTTAGTTTCACAATTCCATATTCATATAACTATCAAATTATGTTAAATCACTACAACATTTGTCTTTTTACAGTAACAGCAAGTGGTGTTCTTACTACGTATTCTTAGAAAAGGATAAAATGTTATAACTTTTAATGAAGTACAGAATATAAGCTTAATAATGTTAGAACAAGCACGTTAAAACCAGAACCCACTAAGTTACCAAGTTAAAGACTTTGATGCATAAAATATTTATGCATAATAAATATTATTTATGATGAAGGTGGAAGGTTGTGTCAAACTGAACAATCTTGCTTTTATAAACTATACCAACTTTTTCATATTTAATGATTAACATGCTGTAAAACACAGTTTAAAATTCTTAATTGGAAAAATATTGTCCCTTAGCAGTGACCGGGATTGGAAACTGGACGTTTTCTGGTGACAGCTCAAATGCTGTACACGAGACGTTTAGCTTTATTAGCTCCACCTGGCGGTTTACAAGGTGCTTCCAGATACTATTATCACATTTCAATTTGCATGCAGTATACTGCAGTATGATGCGCCATGCCTACTTCGTTTTGATGCAGCATACTTCGAGCATTTTGAATGGCTGGATCTGTAATTATACTGATTTCGGCTGCTTGTAACTATTTCCTATTGTTGTACAATAAGATCTGAAATATAAACAGCAACAAAGTAATTATTGTTCACCAGCCCACAAATATAAGCTATTAATAAAACTAAATAACAATAAAATGTTCCAAAACAAAGGTATCCTGAAAGGGCACACTATTTAAAATACTGACTTTTACTGTTTTGTTCATGCAAAATCAGGATTGGGAAGCTAGATACTTGCTACCCACAATTTCTTCACAGTCATTTAAACATGATTGGGCACCTGCAATCTGTATGGACATTGGTTGACGAATGTTATCTTTAACAAGTTACCTGAAGACAGTATGTAACTTAAGTCTTGTTCCTTAATGCAGTCTTAATGCATTGTTTTAAATCACACATGAAGTTGAAGTGAGATTATTTTGTTCTTTAGGTCTGTGGGATGGTGAACTTGAAAGGAGTGTGCCAATAACTGTGAGATGCGTTATTATACATCACATTTATCAGAGGTCTTTTAACTTTTTCACAGAAACATATTTTCATGATTTTTCAGAACGCTTCATTAAAACTGAATGTTAATGTACCATGTACATGTTCAAGGTGTTGTCAATATCACAGGGAAAGGTAGTAGCTCTAGCATTTTGTTTGAGCTTAAGTTCTGGGTTCATCAGCAAAAATTAATCTTCACTTAAAAAAAAAGATAAATTAACATTTAGTGCAAATTGCACTGTACATTTGTGAGTACATTTCACATAAATTACATAATTAAAAGCATCAAACAAACCTTTCCGCTCTATCGGGGCAAAGAAGAAACCTGCACTCTCATTGACGTGGTAGGTCTTCTTATCAAACTGAAGTGTGGGTTCATCCTCAGTGTCAATGATGTTGACTTTAGCTCTGGTGACTTTCCCCAGCAAAGCATATACCGGCATACTGAGTTCCACATTAAAGCTCTCAATGTTCTCAAAAATGTGGTCATCATTGATCACAATGGTGCACACCTTTGTATCTTCTCGTTCATCAAACTGCACCTGAAATACCAAAAAAAAGAGATAAATCGGTGTAGCACTGGCAGACTTCAAGACACACTACAGCTCAAAGAAAATAAATTAATTATATACATGATTTTACAGGATGTATCATGAGAAATTACCACAGTAGCAGGCAATTATGTTAGCAAAGAATCATAGAAAGATAACAAAAAATAACAGAGATTTAGAGATATATGCAACACTGGTGGATATAAATATATATTGTAGAAGAATATATTGATAGAAGAAGGGGAGGTGTAGCATTATGTATCATAAAGATATAAGTAAATAGGAACTAAAGTTATATAAAGGAATCTTTATATAGTCTTTGAATCTGTATGGGTGATGTTGATGTAGCTTATTGTTTATCACTAAATAATGAAGTAGTTCAAGAGGGTAGCTGAGTCAGCATGCATAGGCTGCAAAGGAACAAGTAATACTGTAGGTTTATTCCATGCTGAAAAGAGAGGATTGTAAGCAGTCCTTACACCCGAAGAAGGCGCCACAACCAAAACGTTGTTTTCTTTCTTTTCTACGCAGCATGGAATAAACCTACTACTTGTTACTTTATAATGAAACTACATTTCAATTCATACAAAAGAAAAGGCTAGTATAGATCTAGTATTTTCAAACAATCAAGACAGAATGAAACAGAGATTACAGAACCATTGTGGAGTTATGATCCTAATGTGGTATAATCTAAAATATTTTAAAACTTTAGATTGAATCCAAAGCAAAAATGAACAGTTTCAGGAAAAGACTTTAAGGTAATAAGACAGAGTTTAAGAAAACTAAAATACAAACATTTAATTAAAAAGTAAAAAAACGTATAGTTTACACAAAGATTCTAAGATGATCACAAGGAAGAAAAATCACCCGTGTTTCTCACATAAAAAGTGTTTTTTAACTATCTAAACCCATTTTTTATAGCTCTTAAAGTCATGCAATGTCCAGGTTAGGCAGGGACACATCAATGTTTCTTATTTTTGATTTTCTTTAAAAAATAAAAGAATCAGTTGTCCATCATGCCATAACAGTATTATGTCACATTTTTTTACATTTTTGAGAGACTTCAGAAGGCTTTGACTGATGCATATAAAATGTAGCATAATGCGTGCTGTTGTGAAAAAACGATTATTCTGCTTTATATAGTCAGGCTTTTTACATACATACATTTAGTTCCATTCATTTTCTAATCTGTTCATCCAGAACAGAGGAGCTGGAGCCTATCCCAGCAAGCAACAGGCAGTTGAATAGTAATTCTTGTATTATCAACTCCCTTACACCTGGGATCTGCTTTATGCAAACTAGGATTTCTAAAAATGCAACCAGTTGTTAGATGTTTAAATAACATTTCTGAAAAATTCCACAAATCGCAATCTTTAAAATGTCTGTGGCTTGACGGCTCTGTGTCATTTGTTCACAAACTTATTGACATCTGAAACACTGTCTTGTAATTAGGCGTTTTAATAAGAAAGTGAAGTTGATGAAAACCGTAGAAAACAAATGACCCTGAACAAAATACAAGAAGTTTGAAATTATTTTTCATTATTAATGAATTAATATTGTTAATTATGATGAGATACATTATTATAGTTACATTATTCAGTTTCAGTGATCTTTTTAATACCACTTTGTTATTCTCGATGATTATTATTATATACGTTACGGTTTTAAGGCTTGTTGTAAAGGCTTGTGTTAAATTGTCCCACTGCGATGAATAAAGTATTACTAGTGGGAGTAAAACCCAGTTGAACTGTTAATGTATTTACTTTTGCTCATTCATGTTTTTAATATTTAACATTCAACAAGTAGTGATATACAGTGTAAACATAATAAAATGTCTATATAATGTACATAATATTAACTATTTTATTTTTAAAAAAGGGGTCTTAGAAAAAAGGTTAGAAGAAAAACTTGTGCCCTATGTGGGAATCGAACCCAGGCCTCCGGTAGGAGAACCACTCACAAAACCAACTTTACCAGCGTGCCACTCAGAAACAAAGCTAAAAACACACAGGTCAAAATGTAATCAAGAGTGAATGATGCAGATGTTCACAAAGAAAGTGGAATATGGAAATACAACCATCTATTTAAATATAGTACATTTAGATCCTTAAATTAATATGATTATTTAAAATAATAATTATTAATTTCTTTAGTTATGCAATTGCATATATTCCCTATTAAGCAGATTTAAAAAAGTATACATCTTTTTACTGAAATAATGACAGCAAGTATTCATAGAAAAGGTTAAAACATATAACTTTTAATAATGTATATAAACTTAATATAGTTAGAACGAGCACGTCAAAACTTTCCCAAAATAAGTTACTGAGTTAAAGACTTTGATGCATAAAATGTTTACAAGTTGGAATACTGTTGTGTATTTTTTTAATTTTAGGTATCACTACCAGCCATATACAGTGTGTATCATATATTAATATTCCTAAATTAATATTGTTTATGATGTTCAGAGACGTTATTCTCCTGTTATTTTTTTGCTCAGCTACCAAAAGTTCCCTTTAGTTGTAAAGTTTTATATTAATATTCCATACTAAGCAAATTTAAACATACACGGTACAGAGATTAAATGAAGCAATCATTTCACTGACATCTACTTCACCACAAGTGCTACCTGTTGATCATCTTTGGCCTGTGAATCACATGTCATAGTAACCAGCAGCCCCATTCCCACGTTATGGGGTTTTACTGCACATTCTAAATGGCTACTCTGAATGATTGTAGCACTATTTTTCCACTTTCTTTGTACACATTTGCATCGACTTCTTGGAGTCATTCACTTTAAACATTTTGATGTGTCTGTTTTAATTTGTTACTGGGTGACACTTTGGTACAGTGGTAAAGAGTGTGTCTTTCACCCAGAAGGTCCTATGTTTGATACCCAAACAGGGTACATGTTCTATTTCTACCACATAAAGACTGCTTCTCTAAAAATAAAATAGTTAATAATACGTACACTATATTGACATTTTTATCACAGCATGTAAAATATTAAATGCTATTAATACATTAAAAACACAAGTAAGTTAGCAAATATGAATACTGTCAATGGCAGGAGTAAAAAAAAACAGTTTACAAAAAAATTAGACAGTATAATCTAGAATAACAAAGTGGTATTTAAACACTGAACATGAACAATGTTTATTTATTATGAATAGTTTTAAACTGTGATCAATGATCAATCACGGTTTATTTTTCAAATGCACAACAATACAGCAGGCAGCAGTAGTTGCTGGCAATGAAATGTCTGTTCTGCGAGCTCACCGGGGGGGGGGGGGATAAAAATCACAATATAATTAGACCTACTATGTGTCCAGGGTGTATGCAATATATTATGTCCAAGTAGTGCAGTATGATGAATAAAATTAAAACTGCATGTCCATGTAGCCATTATGGGTGATTTGCTGAAGGAGCTGCAGGTTGGCTATTTAGCAGTCTTATTGCCTGGAGGTAGAAGCTGTTCCATAATCTGCTGGACTTTGACCGAATGCTTCGGTACCGTTTACTGGATGGTAGGAGAGAAAACAGTTTGTAGGTGGGATGACTGGGGTCCTTGAGAATACACCTGGACTTCTTAAGACATATAGCTGAGTAGATATCCTGGATGTTTGGTAGCCAATATTGAGCTGCCTTCACCACTCTATGCAGTACTTTGCTATCCCGGGTGGAGCAATTCCCATACCAAACTCTGCTTGACAGAGCTGCTTGTAAGAGCAAGGTGACTTTCTGCTCAATTAAATAAAACTACGGTACAGACAGATTTTGAATTCTTCAAGCATAATTTGCTGTTTGTCAAAATCTGCTACTTTGCAAGCAGTATACAGTACGACTTCTCAAAAGGTACCTTTTGTCTCTCGTGCAAACTTAACAAAGTTTTATTTTTTATAATTCCGAAATTTGAATGGTATGCCTCAGAGACTCGTTAGAGTATTGTAGTGAATACAGTTCACACAGGAAAATCAAAATACCGCCAGCAGGTCTCGCCTGCTGTGTAGCTCCAAAGTATGTGTGAAAAATCTTTTCTTACTCCAGTTATTAATCCAATCTATTTTTACTCATCCGGCTATGTAAAAAATAAAGGTTAAGGTAAAGGTTAAATTCCAAGCTGGAAAGACAAGACTCAGCGTTTCTTCCCTAACTCTTCAGTTTACAGCTCGTCCATCATCATTCATTATTAATATTGTAACAAACGGCAGGCATACAGATGGTACAAGTCGATTGCACCGCGGTGACAGTACAGCCCTTTACTCCCCTGGAATGTTTTTTACAAATATAAGAAGAGGTTCATAATAAGCTATAAAACTATACTATTTTTATGCATGCTTTGATCACGCTTTGAACCACCTGGGTGCAGTTCGCTATATACTGTAACAGTGCTCATTACCACTAAAAGGACAATTAAAAAAAAAAACAAACGTCAAAATGTTTCCAAAAAATCCAGTTGTGATGCTTTAGCTGCTTAGATACACGATTCCATATTAATATAACTATCAAGTGATGTTAAATCACTACAACATTTATCTTTTTACAATAACAGCAAGTGGTGTTCTTACTATGTATTCCTAGATAAAACGTTAGAACTTTTTATGAAGCACAGAATATAAGCTTCATAATGTTAGAACAAGCACATTAATACCAGAAGCCATGTAAGTTACCAAGTTAAAGACTTTGATGCATAAAATATTTATGCATAATTAAAATATTTATGATGAAGGTGGAAGGTTGTGTACTTTTGTCCAACTGAGTAATCTTGCTTTTATAAAATATACAAACATTTTTGTTTAATGTTTAACATGCTGTAATACACAGTTAATACAATTGGAACACTATAATTGGAAAAAGATTGTTTCTCAGCATTGACTGTGTCACAACTGACCACATTAATTGCATTCATTACCTCATTATCCAATTACATCTCTTTTTTCACTATTTAAGATGGCTGACTCTCACTGCGCGCTTAATCTGAATGATTTCATGGATTTTTACCTCTCCTTTCGACCCTTGGATTTTACTCTTTTGGACTTTGCTTCACAGACTTGTTTGTCAATTCAGACACTCGCTTTGCAGAGGGTTCAGCTCGTTTATTGACACTCAGACTGTTTTTCGAAACCGGTGTTTTCTGGTGACAGCCCAAATGATACACACGCCACGATCACTTTCACATTTCTAAAATGTTCGCTGGACTGCGAACTACTGCAGCATCCCTCGTGCATTCTGAATGGCTCGATCTGTACATGCAAATAAGCATCTCATTACACTTGTGCAAACTTAACTAAACTGAAACTTCTAGTGTAGAGTTAGGAAATGTAAATACTGTCAATTTAAAGATGCCCTTAACCTGAAATTGCAATTGAGGTTTTTAAGTGTATATTTCCCCTTAAATACAAATAATTAAAGCCACTGTGTATAAAATATTTTAATAATTATAATCTAAAATAACAACATGTCATTAAAAAGACAATAACACAACAGACAAAATGTGAAAAAGCGGGCTTTGATGTCATGAGAAATTCAGTGACATGTCATGCTGTTTTATGAGTTATACTTTATCTGACTATCATGTTCTTCAGCATGAACATAAATTTGCAGATTTAATCCACAGGTTAAACTTGAAGAACAGGATAAGCTGCAAATGGTTCAACAAATAAAACAGTAAAACCATATGTTCTGGTTATAAATTATTACTCTTTTGGCTTGTGCTTCTTCATAATTAGGGACAAATGAATGGAATGCAGGAAGGTTTTTTTTTACTGTGATCTTACATGTTAATGTAAAACTACAGAGGTTCGTACTAGGGCCCCTGTTTGTACAGTAATCAATCAATGCAATTTGCCTATAATGTGAAATACATTTCACATTCACAAATGTGAAACAAAAAAAGTGTTTTTTTTCTGTTTCTGCTTTGCTAATCTAGGCTGTTAAACTTTGTTAGTTAGAAATTATAATATTATTAGTTGTGAAAGTAAGTGTAGTGGAGACAGAATTTAACAGAAGTTATCAGGAGGAGAAAATTGTAAGAACGTCAGAACCTTTATATTTTCTTCAGGTCAGTTTCTTCATTAGAAAACAGACAGCAAAATTTCACCAGGTATTTGAAGAAAGCAGTGAAATTGACATGAAGATGACCCCATCCAAAATGACCTAGAACTGAAAGCTTTTTTAAGGAACAAAGATTTCTCGGGACTTGTAAATTGACAGCAGTACTCTCTTCTGTCATACTGGGCACTGTTGGCCTACCTTGGTTCCACATACCCCTGTGAGGTGGCTTTTTCCCCGAGATGAAAATTGTCAAGATTAAGCATTTGTTTTACAGATGAACTACATGATACAGGCTATTTCAAACTACCAGACATCAAAGCACTTTCAGTTGACATTTGAGTTTGTGAGAAACTCAATTTCTGAAGAATTGATCTTACATTAAGATTCTAAAAGTAATGTTGTACTTATAAAAAGGTTGGGACCACAGATTCATAAGACAGAATATTCTTTATCAATAAGATTATATAAATACTTGAGGAAATATCATGTCTGTCTTCTGTGTGACGATCTGTAATGGAGCATACCTGCCCTGCGTATTCCACATAATCCTGCTGTCCAGGTTTTGAGCTGGTGCTGGAAGTGGAGGTGGCAGTGCCCTGTTCAGTACGGCACAGAACAATGGCATACCGATTCAGGTTTCCAGTTCTCCTCACCGTGACACTCACTGTCCCATCTTTCTCACTGACATTGTAGCTGGAAACACAGTGAATGTTAGATTGGAAGTCCTAATATGATTAAATCCAAGGAGCTGATTTAAGATCTGTGAACCTCCATTGTCTGTTACCATTATTTTTTTCTCTTATTTTAAAATGTTTAGAAAATGGTCTCCATTCTGGAGAAAGGCAATTTTTAGATCACACTGGTAATATGCACTAAACAAGATCATTTCTAAAGTTTGCAGCAGAGAAAAGTTTAATTTCTGATGATTTAAATGGCAGTGTAAACATTTTAAAGAACAAAACTACCATGAGCCAATATGGGTATGGATAAAGGAAATATTGAGGGTATTGATTGTTGCCGTATTTCATTTAGATTTATAAGATGTGGAGTAAAACATGTTGTATATAAACCTTTGATAGCTATTCTGAATATATATTCATGTCCATGGTACTGTGTATTGCATTTCAATCATAATTAATTCACTGCCTTTTGTAAAGGCATGTACTGAATATGGTGAATATGTACAAAAAATCCCAGTGCTTAGAATTGCCGAGAGCAATTTGTATTAGTTTACCTTGTATATTCAAAGCTGATGAGTGACCACTGTATGTGAAACACATTGTCACTGACCACATTGGGTTTGCTGTCCTTCACCAGAAACTTGAATGTGTCCATTGTCTCCAGAATATTCTCCTCATTGAGTACATAGCGAATCAGACCCAGGTTAATATCAGCTATGTAATGCAAAAAGAGAAACCCCATTCAACAAACTGAAATGTAATGTGTATATGAATAAGAAGAGCTGATTATTTTACTGGTAGGTTAATTCATCTTAAGCCTTCTAGGCAAGTAGGCCCAGGCATGTTTCTGCCTGGGCCTGCTTGCCTAGTGCCCCAGTGATGGACGCGATTCCTGTGTATTATGTATCGTGCCTTGCACCATTGCTTGCTGGGACAGGATCTGGCATTGCTGTGACACTTTATTGGATAAAGTGGTTATAAAATGGATGGATAATAAGTAATGTTGTAGAATTTGTTCAGAAAAAAGCAATATGCCATAACCTTGGAAAAGGGTTAAAATGGTTTGTTGTAATTATATTGTGTAAGTTTAACAGCTGCAATATAATTTAAAAAAAGCTTAGACAACTGTAGAACAGAACATTGCAAAATAGTTAAATCTAGCTTAATCTAGCCAACAGTATGAAAAGCTATATGCATGGTTTCTTCATGGGTTGTACCTTGAGTAAAAATTGTAATTGGAGTGCCAGGTTTAAGCTTGGTTTCCAAGTATCCATGTTTTGGTTCAGCAGTGATTTCGTAAACCAACTGTCTGTCCTCTGTGTCTGGGTCCATTGTCAGAAGCTCCTTTCTTGTTATCAGGTTGGTGGCCTAGCATGGAAGACAGATATTAATTTTAAGGATTCTGTGCTTTGCTGTAGGTCATTACAATAAATCAATTCCTTTCTGTGTCCAACAGACAGCTGTATGAGAAGCAATAACCCTTTGCATTTTCACTGGGGTGTAAAAAATAAAGAAATATTCCATAAGTATGTACTGATTCTTATTCAGCATAATTTGGTATTTTGTCACAGGACTGGTAAGCAAAAATAGAGAAAAATCATGAACCACTATGGAAGTACACAATACACAGTTGTATGCAAAATTATAGGCATCTCTGGTCAAATTGAATGTTTCAGTGAATCTCTAAGTGAAAAGCAGTTGACAACTTCTGCTGGATACAATTTGAAACTTTTCTATTTACAATTTTGTAGATATTCAAAATAATAAAATACTGAATCTGGCAAATGTAAATGTTTGAACACGCTGTCAGTCAGTACTTAGTTAACACCACCAGCAGAAATCATAGTCCCCAGACATTTCCTGTAGCCAGCTATGAGTCTTTCTATTCTTGCTTTTGGATTTTATTCCCACTCTTGCATGCAGTGCATGTTTGAGATCTCCCCAAAGATTTTCAATAATATTCAAGGCAGGGGACTATGAAGTAGGTCAAGTAGGTAACTGCACATACAGTGCCTTGCGAAAGTATTCGGCCCCCTTGAACTCTTCAACCTTTTGCCACATTTCAGGCTTCAAACATAAAGATATAAATTTTTTATTTTATGTGAAGAATCACCAACAAGTGGGACACAATTGTGAAGTGGAACGAAATCTATTGGATTTTTGAAACTTTTTTAACTAATAAAAAAATGAAAAGTGGGGCGTGCAAAATTATTCGGCCCCTTTACTTTCAGTGCAGCAAACTCACTCCAGAAGTTCAGCGAGGATCTCTGAATGATCCAGTGTTGTCCTAAATGACTGATGGTGATAAATAGAATCCACCTGTGTGTAATCAAGTCTCTGTATAAATGCACCTGCTCTGTGATAGTCTCAAGGTTCTGTTGAAAGCGCAGAGAGCATCATGAAGACCAAGGAACACACCAGGCAGGTCCGTAATACTGTTGTGGAGAAGTTTAAAGCCGGATTTGGATACAAAAAGATTTCCCAAGCTTCAAACATCCCAAGGAGCACTGTGCAAGCGATCATCTTGAAATGGAAGGAGTATCAGACCACTGCAAATCTACCAAGACCTGGCCGTCCCTCTAAACTTTCAGCTCAGACAAGGAGAAGACTGATCAGAGATGCAGCCAAGAGGCCCATGATCACTCTGGATGAACTGCAGAGAACTACAGCTGAGGTGGGAGAGTCTGTCCATAGGACAACAATCAGTCTTACACTGCACAAATCTGGCCTTTATGGAAGAGTGGCAAGAAGAAAGCCATTTCTCAAAGATATCCATAAAAAGTCTCGTCTAAAGTTTGCCACAAGCCACCTGGGAGACACCCCAAACATGTGGAAGAAGGTGCTCTGGTCAGATGAAACCAAAATCGAACTTTTTGGCCACAATGCAAAACGATATGTTTGGCGTAAAAGCAACACAGCTCATCACCCTCAACACACCATCCCCACTGTCAAACATGGTGGTGGCAGCATCATGGTTTGGGCCTGCTTTTCTTCAGCAGGGACAGGGAAGATGGTTAAAATTGAGGGGAAGATGGATGCAGCCAAATACAGGACCATTCTGGATGAAAACCTGTTGGAGTCTGGAAAAGACCTGAAACTGGGACGGAGATT
This sequence comes from Lepisosteus platostomus, assembly GCF_059453375.1. Taxonomy (NCBI): domain Eukaryota; kingdom Metazoa; phylum Chordata; class Actinopteri; order Semionotiformes; family Lepisosteidae; genus Lepisosteus; species Lepisosteus platostomus. Next base: position 38,786,577 of record NC_142614.1, on the reverse strand, counting down.
TATCTTCCAACAAGACAATGATCCCAAACATACAGCAAAATCTACAAAGGAATGGTTCACAAATAAACGTATCCAGGTGTTTGAATGGCCAAGTCAAAGTCCAGACCTGAATCCAATCGAGAATCTGTGGAAAGAGCTGAAAACTGCTGTTCACAAACGCTCTCCATCCAACCTCACTGAGCTCGAGCTGTTTTGCAAGGAAGAATGGGCAAGAATTTCAGTCTCTCGATGTGCAAAACTGATAGAGACATACCCCAAGCGACTTGCAGCTGTAATCGCAGCAAAAGGTGGCTCTACAAAGTATTAACGCAAGGGGGCCGAATAATTTTGCACGCCCCACTTTTCATTTTTTTATTAGTTAAAAAAGTTTCAAAAATCCAATAGATTTTGTTCCACTTCACAATTGTGTCCCACTTGTTGGTGATTCTTCACATAAAATAAAAAAATTATATCTTTATGTTTGAAGCCTGAAATGTGGCAAAAGGTTGAAAAGTTCAAGGGGGCCGAATACTTTCGCAAGGCACTGTATGTAGGCTGCCAAGGAACAAGTAAAGGTTTATTCCATGCTGAAAAGTATTTACTTGTTCCTTTGCAGGGGACTATAAAGCCCATTCCAAAACTGATCTTTCATTCCTGTAAATACTCATGGTTGATTTTGAGGTATGTTTTAGATCGCTGTCCTGCTAAAATATCCAACCCATTTTCAATTTCTTCACTGACTCTGGGACATTAGCTTCTAGGATTTGTCATATTTAGTTGAATCCATTCTTCCTTCCACCTGCACAATATTTCCTGTGTTACTGGCTGCCAACCCCAAAACATAACAGATCCATCTCCATGCTTAACTGTTGGCAAAGTGTTCTTTTCTTTAAATGCTTTACCCATTATTCTCCAAATTTTCCAAATATCTATTGTGTTTGTAGCCAAAAAGTTCAATTTTCATTTCATCAGTCCACAACACTTTGTTCCAAAAAGTTTCTAGCTTATTAGGGTTTTGTTGTGCATATTTTAGAGGTTGTGATGATTTGTGATGAGGTCATAAGTAAGATTTCCTTCTTCTTTCCTTTCAAGTCCTCAGACTGCTTAGAGGAGCTCATGGTTCTTGAAAGTAGGCAGAACAACAATCACAACCTGAGAGGTTAGAAGTGTCAAGAGTATTTGCTCAGCCATGCAGAGGTTATATCACCTTCTCTTCACTTATTCATTGAAACACAGTTTAACCAGGGGTGCCTAATCTTTTGCACATAACTATATATATAAAAGGTGTACGTTTCACGGTAAGGGTACATCACGCTTATTTAAAAGCTATCTTCACCTTGTTTTCCATGTACTCAAGCCACTGCAGTCCCAAGTTGGTTACTATACGAGGGGTTCCATCATCTACTGGAAGGATATCTATCTTAAATTTCTGGGGAGCTGCTGTAACAATCTGAGAAAAAAAGAAAACAAAATACTTGGTAAAGCTTCTTAGTGTATACAATCACTACATACGATGTCTTAAGAGTTATTTGAAGTAGCACTTTTTACAAACACCCCTCAATACATGCTATAATTGAGCCTGGGAATAATGAAAGATAAAGACACTGATAGCTACAAGAACTACAATTTTAAATTTTAGACCAACAAAATACTTCCCTAATAAGATACTGCCTATACAAAAACCTTTCCCAATCATACTAAATTATTATTTGTCAAAATGCTAATTCACAGGATGGGGAAATGCCACAGCTGTAAAATGTTGATTTTGATAGATGGCTTCAAAAAAAAAAAACCCAGTGTGTCATACAGTGATATGACTCTAGACAATGAATACATAGTTCTCTGCTTTCTGTCATCTTGTCTGCTACATTTTGCTGAATAATACAAAGGAGGTTTTTCTTGCAGAATTAACTTGGTTTTGAATTCTCACAGTCTTACAACATTGTTTAGCTACAATGTTCATAAACATTGTTTAGCTACAGATGCAGCCACTCAGAATGCTCATGGTGTTCTGCGATGTGCTGCAAAGAACATGCTGCTGTACTTTGAAAGGTACCACCCAGCACCTTTTTAATTTTTCAGATAATCTGATGCTGGACTGCAATACTCTGTAAAACTGCTAGGTGATGCAGTGAATCCTTAAAGTGTTGTGTGTCTAACAAACTGTAAATCTTATTTTAATAATAAAAATTGAATGTGCATTAAGACAATTTATTTTATTATTGACTAATCCACTTGGTCAATTCCTGATATTATGCATTTTTACTATTAGAGAAAAAGTCTTTATTTATTTTTAATGGGTGCAATGACCAAGAATCAAATCTGGGACCCGGGCAATAATTCTAAGGATCATTCAGTTTGGACAAGTTAAAAATCTCAAGAGTTACTTTTTCCATTTTCAACAAGAGTTCCAATGAAACTACAAGCATTTAATTTCCTATCAATTACTTTAGCCAGGGAAGATTCTCTGGGCAGTGTATGGCATCACAGCAAAGTCATCATGCGGTAATGAGTTTTGACATGCAATCTGAGTGGCTCAATATGTCTCAGAATCTTTCTTTCCTCTTACCTCCTTCTCTCTCTCCTTGACAACAAAGAAGAGGTTAGTGCCGTCTGATACAGTAAATGTAAACCGATCTTTGAGGGAATTACTGCCGTCATGGTTATAACTAATGCGGTTCTGGTAGATATCATCCATGGTGAAGGTGGTGGTTTGGCGAAAGTGCTGCCCATTGTTGGTTCGTTCAATGGTGCCATGGCGAGGTGCTTGCACTATGGTGAAGATGATGGAATCTTCCTGTATTGGTAAGACAGAAAAAACATTATAAGATATGAATTAATTTCAAATTTTGCATATGACAAAACTCAGGTAATAAAAGAAAGTTTATTTATTGGAGATACCAAATATACAGTAGTCGGGTTCTTTTATTCTTTTATTTAGGCAGCAACATACTTTTCTTGTTGTCAGAAAGCCCCTGGATGCCCTATTGTCTCAGCATGCATCTGTCACACAACTCACATGTCAGCCTTTCTTGACAGCCTTATGAGACCACTGGTTGACAGGCTTCCTTCATATTTTAAGGACACTAACCACGCTCTACAATTTTTAAATGATTTCCTGTTTCAGGGCACAGAATGATTAATTTTTACCATGGGTATCACATCCTTATACACCATAATTCCCCACAATGACGGTCTTACAGCCCTCAAACTGACACTGGACAAATGCACAGTGCTTGATCCACAGTGCTTGGATCCTTTGCATTCAATAACCCTTTTTAACAGCAGGTCAGTGGAGCTGCCATGGGGACAAGGATGGGACACCCAGGTATGCTAATAGTTTTGCTGGCTGGGTAGAAGAATGCTTCTTGATTTCCTACACCGGCTTTGTCCCTGACCTCTACAGGAGACACATCGATGACTGCGTCAGTGCTGCCACTTTCTCCAACAGCCAGCTAGAGCATTTCCTGCATCATTTGACCAACTTTCACCCATCCCTCAAGTATAAAGTTAACATGTCTTCTGTTACTCTTCCATTTCTAGACATAAACCTATCCATTAACCATGCACAACTCTCTACTTCTTTATATTACAAATGCACAGATTCACATAGCTATCTCCTGTACAATTCCCTCCACCCCACACATACTAAAAACGCTCTCCCCTTCTCATAGCTCCTCAGGTACTGACAACATTGCAGTGATCCAGGTGGATGCTGCACATTGGTGGTGGTGGAGGGGAGACCCCATTACCTGTAAAGCGCTTTGAGTGGAGTGTCCAGAAAAGCGCTATATAAGTGTAAGCAATTATTATTATTATTATTATTATTATTATTATCTTCCATAACCAAGCCCTCAAAATGCACTCTTTTTTATTAACAGAGGATACCCCACTCACGTTACTGAAAGGGTTGTCTCCCAAGCCAAAAATAGCCCTAGGATCATCAACCCAATTAGGAACTCCTGGACTCACAAATGGATTCAATTGGTGCTTCCCTATGACCCTAACGATCTATTCCCAGGACCATCAATGACAACTTCCCCATCTTATAGGATGATCTCTACTGGTACCTTCTTTTCTTTTCATCTCATACCACTGACCACCTAATCTGCGTAACCTTCTTGTTCACGGCTCTATTGATCGCCCACAGCAATCATCCATACCAACAAGTTGCAGTACTGTACCATGCAACAGAACTCACTGCATCACCTGTAAATATATCTAATTTTCACCCACATTTAAGACCCCTCTGGACTTTCTGGATCACCCAGATCACATCATGTATTTTCAGCAACCTTATTTACTGCATCTCCTGCAGAAAATGCCCAGCTATTTACATTGCATTGGTGAGACAGGAAGGAGACTGGGAGACCATTTCATGGGACATGTTCAAACCCATAGATCCCATTTTACCTCCAACAGCCATGATCATACTGTTCTTTCCATCTGCATCCTCACAGAGGGGTTTCAGAACTCTTACTGCAGAAAGACATCTGAAACCAAAATTATCCTGAAACCAGGATCACACCTCCCCTCTACTCTTAATGACTGCTCTTATTGTCTCCTTCTAATCATCTCTATTCACTTGCAGTTTTTGACTTCACACCTCTCTTCCAGTTCTCCTTGAGTGTAGATACTCCTTCTCTCCTGCTCCCCACCTCCTCTCAACTACACTTTTTTTCTTCCAAGCTGCCGGTTTCCTTCTCTCCTTCACACACAAAGAATTCTCCACAGCCAGAACATTGTCTCTTAACTCTTCAACATGGAATAAACCTTTACCTGTTCCATATTTATCTTGTTGCCCTGTCAACATATTGCACAGTGTTTCAACATATTTCAGTATTTCAGGAATAGAATTTTGTGTTTCCGGGGCTGTAGAACATACAGTGGATATAAAAAGTCTACACACCCTTATTGAAATTGTAGGTTTTTGTGATTTTGAGCCAGAAATCAAGTTAAATCATGTCAGACATTTTTCCATCTTTAATGTGACCCTGCAACCAACAAAATTCAAGAGAAAAACAAATAGATATTTATTAGGAAATATAATTGAAATTAAAAAACTTAGAACACCCTGGTTGCATAAGTGTGTGCACCCCACCCAACTAATACTTTGTGGAAGCACCTTTTGCATTTATTACAGCAGTAAGTCTTTGTGAATAAGTCTCTATCAACTTTGCATACCTGGACTTTGCAACTGTATCCCGCTTTTCCTTGCAAAAAAGTTAAAGCTCCTTCAAATTGCCAGGGGATCTCCTGGGCACAGCCCTCTTTAGGTAATTTCACAGGTTTTCTATGGGATTGAGGTCTGGGCTCTAACTGGGCCATTCCAAGACTTTGATCTTCCTTTTCTGAAGCCATTCCTTGTGTTGTAACAGACAAGTAAGTTCTGGATCCCGAGATGAAGTTAATACAGATGAGTTTTATTGCATGCAAGTGTAGCGGCAAGGCTCATTAAAATACAGGAATGACGTTTTCTGCTCCCTTGCCAGTACCTCTCTCTTTCATCTCAGTGGTGCTTAATACAGAGAGGCCATTCCATTTGGTTCACAATTCAGGTGTTTTTCTAGCTGATGGGAGTGTCCTGATAAGGAACAACTCCCAATTCCTGATATTCTCCAGCAACCTTAATAAATGTTAATCTGTGGCGCCTTAAAGTCTGAGATTCCAAGGGAAAGTGTTATTCAAAGTTGGTTTACAACCCTAAGTTCAGAGGGCATGGTTACTCATCATCAGCCAAACAGGAACTGGTAGGGCAGGTTAACCCCACGTGGGTCTCTGATGCCCATGAAACTTTCAACCAATTAACAAACTGCAGTTCCTCCAGGCAAAACAGGCAACACAGAGCGCCTGTAGAACAGTTCCCAGGGGCAGAATAGTTCCCAAGCGCAGAACAGTTCCCAGGAACAGGACATTCTCGCAGCGCGCCTGCTGGACATTCAGCTCAGGCCTCCTCCTGAACATCCTCAGACTCAGCCCGGACCACCACGTAATGGCCAGTGTGTCCAAGTGCAGGACTTTCCTTTGTTCTAAGAGTCGAGGATGGAAGTTGCCAGCGCGTAACCAAAGGATCCACCCGAGGTTAGCATCAGCAGCAACAGGTCGGAATTGTGGACAGCTGAATCACTATTCAGAACTAGCGCTTCATCAGGAACGAACTGGTCTTCTTCCTGACCTGCTGGGACCCGCAGTCACTTTTCTCCTGTGCACAAACTTTGCTAGTTTCAGCCAACACTAGCCGGTCTTCAGAGAGCATCAGCAGTGCACCACGCAGGAATCTCTCCCACAACGTTGCAAGCAGGACCACTGCCTGGCACCGAGCCAGAGAGCGCCGCAACAAGCAACAAGCTTGCCACTGCTTCCTTGTGTCTGCAGGAGATCTGAATCCCCACAGATTGGATGAGTATTCAACATTCTGCATTACTGCTCGAGAATTCAATTGTTATCTCAACCAGTTGATATCAATTTAATTCCTAAGAGTTATATACTTGTTTTGAGTATCTAGTGTAGAAGTTGTAACCAAGTTCATTTACGAAACGGTCTAAATGAATGATATACTGAATGTATGTCCCTCTTGGTATTTGTAACTCTTTGTGACTGAAAATATGTCTTTGGTATTCTGCTAACCCTCACGATAAGATCTGTTATATTTATATGCACATTTTATGTATTAATAAATTTATTATCGTGTATTAGTACTTGTGTGTGTATGTTGTTTGACTTATCTCACAAGGTTGGATTCTAATACCATCAAAAGAATCATTTTGTGACTTACTGCTACAATTAAGAATTGTCCCAGTAAATACACAACCCCTACATTACTGGTGCCTCGTGAGAGGACACTACACAAGGAACAATAAAACCAAAGTATTGTTCAAGTACCGGTACAAAACTTCCAGTTTATATAGCCCTTTTCTACCGCTTCTGACGTAGCTCATTACTATGGTAACAGGGGGAGGTCATGGTGTTCGGACAGTTCACAGACTTTGGCCAAATGGTCAGTGTTAGGTTTCCTTCCTTGGGAAGGGGGGTTTCTAGAATCTGGAATCCTTATCAGTTATCCCCTTTTCCTGCCATAACTCTAAGCCTGGAATGTCTTGTGTCACAAGAGGTCCAGTCCTTGTGCAGAAAGGAATCAGTTAACCCCTTCTTTACATCTTATATCTTTCTTCAATTGGTTGACTTGGATGTTTGCTTTGAGTCGTTACCATGTTGAAAGGTGAAATTCCTCTTCATTTTCAGCTTTCTGACAGAGGCCAGCAGGTTTTGTGCCAAAATATCTTGATATTTGGAGCTAGTTAGTATCACATCTATCTTGAGTAGGAGCCCCTGTCCCAGCTGAAGAGAAGCAACCCCAAAGCATGATGCTGCCACCACCATGTTTCACAGCAGGTATGGTGTTCTTTGGATGATGAGCTGTGTTGTCTTTGCACCAAACATATCTTTCAGAATTAAGGCCAAAAAGTTCAACCTTTGTTTCATCAGACCATAAGACATTTTCCCACATGGTTTGGGGTGACTGTATTTTTTTTGCAAAATTTAGACGGAATTGGATGCTCTTTTACGTGACAAATGGCTTCCATCTTGCCATCCTACCCCACAGCCCAGACATGTACAGAATACGGGAGATTGTTCTCACATGCAAGGAGTGACCAGTACCTGCCAGAAATTCCTGAAACTCCTTTTATGTTGCTTTAGGCCTCTTTGTAGCCTCTCCTTGTCATCAACTTTGGAGGGTCGCCCTGATCTTGGCAATGTTCCTGTGGTGCCACTTATTTTCTCCACTTATTGATGATCGTCCTCAGAGTGCTCCATGATACATCTAATGCCTTTGATATTGTTTTATACCCCTCTCCTGATCGGAAACTTTCAACAATAAGATCCCATAGATGTTTTGTCCATGTGGACCATACTATTCCAGTAGGATGCAACCCCGAAGGTTTCAAGGAAATCCCACAGGAACAGCTGATTTTCATTTGGGATTCATCAGAATCACTTTCATTGATGGCAGGTGTATGCTGCTTACCTTTGGTCATGATTTTCAATGTAATTGGTTAACTTGGAACACAGCTACAGCCCCCATTACAAAAAAGGGTGTGCACACTTATGCAACCAGGATGTTGTAGGTTTTTTAATTTCAATTATTTTTCCTTATAATTATATATATGTTTTTCTCTTGAATTATGTTGGTTGCAAGGTCACATTAAAGATTGAAAAATGTCTGACATGATTTATCTTGATTTCTGGCTTTACATCACAAAAACCTGCAATTAAAATAAGGGTGTGTAGACTTTTTATATCCACTGTAGATCTCCGAGACACATTTGTATATAGTATATAGTGTTACTAGTATACATGTTTTTGTGTTTAGTGTTGTGTGTTACTGCTTATTGGTAATGAATATTTGTTCATGTTTGAGTCAGATTATACTCCATTAACAGAACTGCCAGAGAATACAAAAATGTATTAATTTTATTTTCCTGACCCTCCCTTTTTTTGAAAATAGTTTTATGTGCATGTAATTTTCTATGAATTTAGAAAAAATCAATGAAAAGTATGAAGATATAAAGAAAGCTGATCAATAATAAACTTAAAAGTCTTTTAGGAAGCTTTGAATGAATGCCAACAATCTACAGCTGTTCTTAGACCCATAAGATCTATGCTTGTGAGAATAAAAAATAGAAATAACAAACCACTTATAGCCATGAGATCATAATTTAACTACTATCAAGTCGTTTGTGGGAATGCTCTCTTTTTAAACAAATCTTGATTTTTTTTAAATTGGAGTTTGAAAAGAAGTTGATAATCTTTTGTAAATGAAGCTTTGGGTCTTAGATGTCAGTTTCATATGTTTGTTCAGTCATGCAGTTTTTCCCAGAGAAAGAAAAACATGCAGTATTGGTGACAGCCTACCTCTGTGTCAGCATCTGTTGTCTTGAGCTCAAACTCAGTGATGGTCTTTCTCATACCCTCCTGCACACGCATCCCAGGAACCTGAACTATGGGAAGGGAGTCATCCACTGGACGAATTGTGATGTAGAACGTCTGGGTAATCTGGAAGTTACATAAGGGACTCTTGTTTTAAAATCTGCATTGTGCAGGAATCTTTTTATCTTTTTCATTTTATTTAAACTGATAATAACAAGTACATCAACTTGGAGAAATACTGTATGCTCTTTTAGGTTCACAAACTTAATAGCATTAATTAGAGTAATTAGAAACACATTAAATCATCCATCCATTTTCTAACCATTTCATCCAATTCAAAATAGTGTGGGTGCTGAAGCTGATTCTGGCAAACAATGAGCATAAGGCAGGATAACATTGGATGTCAGTTCATCACAGGGCACACACACACCAGGCACAATTTCTCCAGAAGCCAATTAACCTACCAGTACAGATGCAGCCATTCAAAATGAGCGGTAAAAGCCCGCGGTACAGTAACCAACCCGCAGGGCACCGTAGGGCACCGCAGGCCAAGTGATTGGCTGGCCAAAATGACCGACAGGGGCACTCGTGGTGCATTGGTTGGTAGTGAAAAGATTTAATCATTTAATGTCTTTACTGTGCACATTTCAATCCGCTTAGTTTTGAATATTTATATGGAATTTTACCACTAAAGGGAAATTTTAGTAGCTGAGCATAAAAAGAAGAGGAGCATAACGCATCTGAAGGTCATAAACGATATTAATTTTGGAACATAAACATACAGTATATAGCTGGTCTTGGTACTTTAAAGAAAAAAATACACACCAGTATTCCATTTCTCCCTAAACATTTTAAGCTTCGAAGTCTTTAACTAACGTGATACCGGAGTCAACAAGCATACTTTTAGAATTTGATTAAAAGGGAATATAATATGGAATCGTGTATCTAAAGAATTTAATAACGGTATGATTATATCCGTGTACTGCGACAGGGCTGTGTAGGGCTGTTTCGCCTGCCTGTTCATGCGAGCTGTCTTGTAGCCTACTGGTCTAGGTGCGTGACTACCAACTAGCAGGTTGTGTGTTCGAATCCAGCTGGTGCTGGACTTCTCTTTTAACAAACATTTCTTCGAAAAAATAGAATAGCGATATTATGGACAATCAATTGACTTTTATATTTCAAAATATCGCAACATGAACGATATTTACGATATTTTGAACATATCTTCCCTTCTGACAGCGGTTCCTGCTTCTATTGTGTGTGTGTGTGCAACAGAGTAAATTTTTATAGAGAAATGGAGGCTGGACAGTATGCGTTACAATATAAACATTTATATTGATTTAAATCGTGTTCTGATTTAAATCGCAAACGCGTGTTTAATTATGTGTTTTTTAATCATAATCAGGCTAATGCATTTCTACATTTTCTGTATGAACCAGCTTAGAGGTTCATACAGAAAGACAGCTTGTGTTTAAATTGAGCGTAAGGTAATTTATGCTTCTAAAGTCATGGTCAGCATTTATTATTGTACTGTGCTGTACACTTTTTCTGTGCCTAGTCACATTATTTTATAGCGTTTTTATTGCGTTATTAAATCCGGTGGCGCTGTGTTAGTTTCCTGACTTCCATGTCACATGGTCTGTGATTGAATCCCATGGAACTATGACTTTATTTTTTAACAAACATTTCTTTGAAAAAATGAAACGTTTCCCTTGGTCAGAGATTAAATAAAACCTCACTCGCACCAAACAAATTTATATTTCTAAATATCACAAAATACGTTCATTGTCTTCCAATCGAGTCGAGTTGACATTGGAAGCCTGCCACACCCGGACTGTTAAACCAACGCATTAGCACGTCAAAGCCCATTGAGGGTATTGAGCCAGTATTGGCTTTAGTATCCCCCCCCTCTCCCCTCAATTCAATTCAATTCAAGGTGTTTTATTTGCATGACAGATGGGTACAAGCAGTGTTGGGTATGTATATTGTAACGCTTACGGCAGACAGGCACTGTGTAAGAGTCGGCGCACCAGAGCAGCGCACCGAGGGAGTGTCTGCATTTATAACTTAGTTTTTAAAATTAGTCAAGCAATATGAAGCATCTCCTTTTACTTTTAAGTCCCTTAAATACATTGAGCACAGCTTTCTCACCACTTAAGATTGCTTTTGATACCATCCTTGCACAAAGCAGAAGGGAGATCTTAGTGCCTGAGCATAAAAAGAATAGGAGCATACTGCAACGCGTGTGAAGTCCATAAACGATATTAATTTTGGAACTTAAACATACAGTATATGGCTGGTCTCGGTACTTTAAAGAAAACATACACACCAGTATTCCATTTCTCCCTAAACATTTTAAGCATCGAAGTCTTTAACTAACGCGATACCGGAGTCAACAAGCATACTTTTAGAATTTGATTAAAAGGGAATATAATATGGAATCGCGTATCTCAAGAAAATAATAACGATACAATTATATTCATGTTGCAAAAGAACTGCAACGGACATAAAAACTCCCTTGCTTTTAACAGAGCGTTCCATAATTTCTAACTACGAAAATGCCAGGTGAAAGGATTTGTAAACATATTTTGTTAAAGCAAGTCAGTTTTTTCCGCAACACATAAAAGACATTTTTCCAAGAAAGTTTAGCCTTTGTCACTAATGAAACCACTAAATAAAGACATAAATATAGAAATCTTAAGATTTGTTTTATTTAATGTTGGTAGCAGGATGAACTGTCAGAGTGTATATTTTGTCGCAGAGTTGCTGCAAGATGTTAACAGTGAAAAAGGTATTTAGAAATGAGTTATTTCAAGATGAAAATTTTCAGAATAATTGCAAATCTAGCAGGATAGAGAAAGCACAGAAAATTGGCAGTTAGATTGATCAGATTAGTATGAAAAGTCATTTAGCAAAGGGAATGAGAAGAGTGACAAACTAGTATACTTTAGATCTTTTTTTCTGAACCAGGGAAAATCTGATCATGTTTCCCTATAACAATAATAAAAAACTTTATTTGATATATCACCATTAAAGGTGGCATCTCAAAGCAATACAGTAGATGTAAAAACAGATAAAAGGACCACAGATTACAAAGTAAATGCATATAAGAAAGACAAGCAGTGAGAGGTGCTACCAAAATTAGAAAATGAAGCAGATACAGACACTAAGTCTTCTGAAAAGAAAGGTTCTGAGGTTAGATTTAAACTGGCCCTGGTGTGTGTGTGTTTGTGTCTGTCTGTCCTGTGATGGACTGGCGCTATGTCCAGGTTGTATTCTGCCTTGTGTCCGTCGCTTACTGGGATAGGCTCCAAATCCTCTGTACTGGATAAAGAGATTAGAAATGGATGGAAGTAAAGGCACTGAAGAAACCCAGAAACCCACTATGAAATGGCAGCATCTCACTGAGAATAAAACATTTTATAGTGCTGGCTTAAGGAAACAGCCTTTCCACCTCTCTTGCACATCAGTATCCATACCTAGTTATTTAAACAAATTGCCTCTTATTATAAACATCTTAATATGCTGGCTCTGTGGATCCGCATCAGCTATGTTTGCCCATTCCTTCAATTCATGTGCATCCAACACACAGTTCAACGCTAGCAACTACACAAAATCTAAAACATGAGCTCTACTTGCCACTTACAATACCAACAGTACCAGCTTACTTTAGTAGTGACATTTTCATGGATCTTTTTAACAATAAAATTTACAACATCAGACTTCAGACACAATTAAACAGGCCTCAAAAAAGTCTGGTACAAACATTTTCAGCATGGAATAAACCGTTACTTTAATGGTAAAAACCTTAAATGGATTCATATTCTCAATAAGATTTGGTGCTCAGTAACATGACTTAGAAAATGACAGAAGACATACGTATCATGCTTATCCTTCTATTTTTCATAATCGTAAACTCCTTAAGGCAGTTACATTTTCTCTGTTCTGACCTGGAGTTACAGAGAAATTTAAATTCTAATAAGAGATTGTAATGAGGAAAGTCATACCAATCACTCATACAGTACCAGGATTTGCAATTACAATACAAATACTTTCTTTCTGTATGTGTTTATTTTGCAGTTTGAGTCTATGGCATTCCTTTGGGGGTCTATACTCCAAGGCATGACTTTTTTATGTATAAACATCAGTATTTACTGCTATTAATTACTGTACGATTTATAGTTGAAATCTGAGCCTAGATATAAAGTTAGATATAAAGTTAAAATCTCGACAAAGCAATGTAGGAAACACAGAGAAAATAAATCCTTTCTGACATCTAAAATCAGTTTCGATCAAGGTCTCGACAAGAAAAAGAGGATTTTCGGAGGGCAATTACGCTGTGTTTATATAGAATAAGTGATTTATGAGCAATCTAATTTCTTGTTCGTTTAAAACAGTGAAATGTCAGCTGCAAAAGATCGCATCAGAAACAGCACTCTCTCTGCCTGTCATAGAGGTTCAGGAAAGGCTGAATGAAGTCATGTCAAGTACAATAATTCGGTGATCAATAATAACAGTTGTAGGACAGTATATAAGGAGGATAAGGATTTTGAAGTTGACTCGAAATCTGATAGGTAACCAGTGCAAGGACTTGAAAACAGGTGTAATGCATCCCTGATAGGATTCTCGCTGTCATATTCTGAACATATTGAAGATTGCTCAGTGTGGATTTAATTTCCCCAGTGAACAGGATGTGCATTTATTAATTCTAGAAAAAAAGCCTTTCTTGATTTCTCTAGTTCTTAGTATCTTTAGTTCCCTTTAAAATAAACTATTATTCCACAATGCAGAGTATTACATGGCCAGTATTTACACATGATATTTGTGATTTCAAGAAATTAACACAAGCAGGTTTTGGAGATTTAAGTGTTGGCTGAGTTATTGCAGGATAAAAGACTAGAGATGTTGGCAAGAAGAAGATAATTTGGGGAAAGCTGAGGAATACACTTATAACAAGAACACTTCCTAATGGGGTTAGGCATACTTTTGATGAAGATGATGAAGTTAACAGACTATATGTTTACATAGATACTGAAATAAGGATTGTATTTTAGATTATGTGTAGTTGCTGGCATTGAACTGTGTGTTGGATGCACATGAATTGAAGGAATGGGCAAACATAGCTGATGCAGATCCACAGAGCCAGCATATTAAGATGTTTATAATTAGAGGCAATTTGTTTAAATAACTAGGTATGGATACTGAGGTGCAAGAGAGGTGGAAAGGCTGTTTCCTTAAGCCAGCACTATAAAATATTTTATTCTCAGTGAGATGCTGCCATTTCATAGTGGGTTTCTAACACTGTGTATAGTTCCATCCACACAGTGCCTTTACTTCCATTTCTAATCTCTTTATCCAGTACAGAGGATTTGGAGCCTATCCCAGTAAGCAATGGACACAAGGCAGAATACACCCTGGACATAGCACCAGTCCATCACAGGACAGACAGACACAAACACACACACACCAGGGCCAGTTTTCCCATAAACCAATTAACTTACCAGTATGTTTTGGAGTGCGAGAGGGAGTCATATCACACATATGGAGAAAAACCATGTAACCCAGAGAGAACATGTAAACCCCACACACACAGGATGGCAGGAATTGAACCTAGGACCCCAGTGCTGCAAGATAGCAATGCTAACCACTTCGCCACCATTATAAATGGATGGATATCTTAGTTATCTTTCTAGTTCACAGGTTTGCATGCATAATTTAATTTTGAAAGCCACTGAGACATCAGGTACTACAGTTGTATTTATGAAAAAGAAACAAAACAAAAAACATACTAAAAACTGTGCCATCCTACTCCTTAGTTAATACATTTTATTATTCATAAACAGTTAACATTGTTAGCAAAATATTTTGAATTATATTTAACCCTATTTTTTCTTTAGTTTTGTATTTAACTTAATATATGATAGTCAGACTTAATGTATATTTGAACAATGAAAATATATTTTTACAAGATTTTACATTAAGCACTTAAAATTAATATGGCTAATAATAGTAAACTGTAACATGCTGTAACAAGATCGGTTAAACTGCGAAGAAAATGCTTTCAGAGAAAATGTTTCAGGTGTGAAGAACATAAATCTCCAATGCAATTTCAACCAAACCTGTTCCCACACACCCTGGCCCCACTACCATTAGAATATACACAAAGCACTAAAATCTTTCGAGCTAATGATCAGGTGACCCGAGAGAGAGCGAGAGAAACACCAAGGGATGCGGAACCAGGGAACTATTTACATGGAAAACTTGCGATCTCCCCAGACTGTCCGCCCGTTTCACTGTTACCTGGATACCTCTTTATTTAGAACTCACTAACACTGATTTTTAGTTTAGAAGGATTCAAGTAGGGTTTTAGATGAAAGGCAGCGACCTTAATCAAGCCCAAATCATAATTGAAACCATTCAGAGCCTACATTACATTTTAGCGTTTCATTCTGAGCAGAAGACCCTCACACCTGAAGAAGGGGGAGGTGTCTTTCGCTGGAAATCTCGCCTGCTTCTGCTTTACGAGTACAACCCCCTCTCTGCTGGAGTGCTGGCTGTGACGAATTAAACCGGTTTCACAGGTTTCAATCACAGACCATGTGACATGGGAGTCAGGAAACTAACACACAGCGCCACCGGATTTGATAACGCTATAAAAACACTATAAAATAATGTGACTAGGCACAGAACAAGTTTACAGCACAGTACAATAATAAATGCTTACCATGACTTTAGAAGCATAAATTGCCTTACACTCAATTAAAACACAAGCTGTCTTTAGCCCTCTAAGCTGGTTCATACAGAAATGTAGAGATCCAGGCTCAGAACACACAGCTTCATTAGCGAATACATCTGCAGGACAACTAGAGAAGACGTTTTCCAGAGGATGGATTTTTAGAAACATCCCATCAGTGACATCACTGAAGTCAACTAACTGTCGTGTGGATAGTTTCACAAGAATCAGACAAAGGTTTAAGCATCGCTTGTTCTAGATAAAACTGCAAAAAAAACAACAACCCATAATGTACTTCTTTGCTGCTCTGTTTGCCCAAATCATATATTCACAACGTGAAATCTAGAAAATAATATTACGTAACCAAAATCCGCAATATGGAAACATAACCTGTGTAATTGTTGATAGATGATGTACTCGTAACATTTTTTCAAGACGAACTACAACATTTAAAAAATGACTTGTATGTACTTGATATCTCTAATCAATTCACGGGTCCCAGCACAAAACGAAACTAAAACGCATACCGTTTCGCGCTTTTTATTAGTTGCTCAAAAGTAATTTGACCGTTGAAATGCATAATATAAACCTAGAAACATATACGTGAGCAGTACTTAAGCACTGTAGTATCGGTGTTAAGACATACCTCTCAAATACTGTAAATCAAGTTAAAAATATCTCAAGACCGATTCTGGTCATAATGAAACCATGTTTCGTGTATGTTTTCTTTAAAGTACCGAGACCAGCCATATACTGTATGTTTATGTTCCAAAATTAATATCGTTTATGGCCTTCACACGCGTTGCAGTATGCTCCTATTCTTTTTATGCTCAGCTACTAAGATTTCCCTTCAGTGGTAAAATTAGATATGAATATTCAATACTTAAACGGGCACAGTCAAGACATTAAATATACATATACATACTGTATACAGTACAGTTTTCATACGGTAATATGTTTATGTTCCTAAATCAATCTCTTTTATGAGCATGTGAAAGGCATGGTGAATCGATTCTCAAAAATTACTGTACTTTGCATGATTGGAAACAAATGCGTGATTGCGAAATGCTGTGGTGTTATTTTTACAAAGACGGTCAATGAAAAAAAGAATGTTGACCAGGGCAATACTTTGAGTTTACACTTACAGCTTGTCCAAGGTCATTCATTATTAATACTATTAGTAATATCTTTGTTAAAGACTGATGGCCACAGCTCAAACATGAGAGGTTGAGCGTTATTAGCTCCACCTTGCGGAAATTCCGGATACTATTATTTTGCTTGTCGTATTATAGGAGAATTTACGGTAACTCGCGGTATTTACCGGTAGACTGCGTACAGCGTACCGCAAAATAATGCGGTATCGCCCGCGCATTTTGAATGGCTGCATCTGTATGTCTTTGGACTATGGGAGAAAACCAGATTACCTGGCCAAAACTCAAGCAAAGGGAAAAACACACAACTACCACGCAGATAACACCTCAGGTCCAGAACTGATCCCAAGACCCCAGTACTTTAAGGCAGCAATGCTAACCATTGAGCCAGCATGCCAACCCATACATCAAACCCTATAATCAAATTGTACAGTTCTTGTTAATAAGAATGTTGTGCATTTTTAATTTTGTTTTATTTTTCAAATGTAATCAATTTAAATATATGCAGAAGAAAATAAAATGGTTGGATTTTTTAGAAATTAACTGGATAATGCAGTATTTAAACCTGTTTTATTTGACAATGATCATTATGTTTCCTTTGAAAGGTAACTGTAAAAAGTGCTCTTACTTTACCTCATTAGCCCCATCAGACACTATGAAGGAGAAGTCATCAGAATGTTTCTCCTCATCACTTGTGTGCACATACTGAATACTGTGTGATGCAAGATCAGCCTGTGTGAAAGTGGATATCCGTGTCCCTGTAGAGAAACAAAAATAATATTTAGACTTTTTATGAATAGAGTCAGTTTGTTTTTAAAATTAGGAGGAGGTGGTGTAAAAAGGGGTAGTATTACAATTATAGCTACTTTGTATCTGTGGCTCAGTAAACAAAGAAAAATACAATGGGAGACCAAATAAACAAGTTAAAATATCTGCTTTTTCTTCATTTTAAAACTATCCCACCTAAACTGGTATCAGATTTTTGTGACAGAATTATTCTTTATATGGTAGATTAAAGAAGAACTGGCCCAACTCCTGAACGTTATAGAAAGGGCAATTTAGTATAATCAAACTAACACCATGTCTTTAATATACATGAACACAGAGATATGTATGCTCCACAGAATGGGTGTCCTAGTTCAGTGCCAAAGTCTGCGGAGGTGTGAGGCAGAGACCCTAACCATTGTATCACTTGATATACATTAATTCAAAGTTGGGTCACATCTTTTTTTCTATTTTTTCAGCTTGGGTCACATGTCACAGAGAAAAGTTTACTTTGATCTCTTTTGACACACACAACCAATAGTTCTACTATGTATTGGTGAATGTACCTATGAATACAAAGATTTACTTATTTATTTTTGTTGATTGCCTTGTGTCTTACTAATAGACATCATATTTAAGCATGTTACATTTCTAACTATAACATATGTAGGATTATTCCCATTTTCCCTAGTATATGCAATTGGTTACCACTTATCAGATACTATAGGGCTTGTATCTGCTTTATTTTGTGTTTGATGCTGTGATAAGTTCATGACCTCACTCAAACCTGGTCATTTCAATTCAACAAGGATCTGTATCACGAAGGTGTTCTGCCTCATCTGCTTAACAATACTTCCTCTATAAGAGTTTTTTTTTCAGATGATGTCCTTGAACTTAAGGTGCTCATGCATCTAAAGATTCAAAGTAACCAGTAATAGTTCAAAAATGGATCACTGAATTTACTATATATAGTTTACAACAGGCTGTGGGAGCAGTATTGAGCAGTATACATTTTATGAGTTGATATTTAAATTTTAGGAACTGAACACATACTGTAATCCTGACTTGCAATACATGTCACTACATGTCACTGGCTACGATGACCTGTTCTCAAGCAAATGAAAGGCCGCAAATTAGCAGCAGTAGCCATCATGAGAAATGTGATATTTTCCTTTCTGAATCCATGCTGCTAGATTGTTTGTGGTTTTATTCATGAGGGATCTCCGGACCTGGGGTGGCAACATGTTCCAAGTAACCCAAGAGAGGTTGTTTGGTGATCCTGTAGACCAGCTCGCCTGGCTCACTGTCCTGGTCTGTGGCAGACAGCTGAAAAGTGGTGATTTTCTTAGCTGAATTCTCATCCAGAACTAGCCCTTTATTTACAATTACAGATGGGGGGAGTCTGTCTTCTGGAATACATGCAACACAGAAAAAATATAATCAATCATTCCCTCCTTGATAATAGATACTTGAGGTACCCAGTATAGTTTATTGCCATATGGACACATACATTGGAATTCTAAATCTTAATCACTAACAAATCTTAAGCAAAATGCAGAGATTAATAATACTATATATGAAATGAAAGCTTAAAAAACAACATATTTACCCAGTACGCTGATGTAGAATGATTGGTCAATCAGTTTATTGCCTTCAGAATCAGAAAGGTCAAATTTGAAAGCAAAGCTGCCTCCCGCCTTACCCTTTTCATGTCTGTATTCTACGAATCCTGGAAATCATTAAAAAATACAAAGTTATCATGTGTTTGCAACAGGGCAGCAGCATTTGTGAGGGAAGCTTGCATAGTTGGGATGCCCCAAAGCCATTTACGGTTAATAGGATGATAGTGTTATTAGAGAAATCAGAGCAAATGTGTGCACATAGGTCAAATGTACAGATTTGCACTTGTGAGCCAATAAAAGCAACTGCATGTGTAGACAGCACAGAACCCTTCCGCAACTGGTGCCCTTTAGTAGACTCTGTAAAAATGGTTGAGTCAGAGAAAAGTAACATCAGTAGTAAAACAGTGAGATTAATGGAGAGAATGTACACAAGTAACGTCAGTAATGACAGCCTGGTTACATTAAATACAAAGTTCAAAAGGTTTATAATGGTCTCTTGGTTGAAAGGATTTGAATGTGTACAGTTTGTTTAGGCAACATCCAGGAAGCAATCTCACCACAGTCAGGTAGACTCTGGAAATGATAAGACCTTATCTTATGATCAAGGCCAGGAGGGGACCAGTTGACTCTCCCCAGTGGTTAGCTCTGAAAGGTAAGGAACTCTGTCTGGTCTTACCCTCAAGCTAAAGAGGAAGCAAGTCTCATGTAGAAGCCATTTTAGTGAGTTGCTAGGTTAGGTGGAAGGTTTCTCATGGCAACTAAGAGGGCTAAAGGTAAAGTAGCAGCAGACTGAGATGTTGCTGTGTCCGGGGTGCAGGTAAAGGTTATGGTAATCAATAGCCCCAGTGGATTGCTGAGTCTTTCCCAAGGAGGAAAACATGATTATCAAATAATCACAAAGAGGATTACTCGTAAAGCACATTTGTTTACTCAAAACAATGCTGGTTAGGACTGATGGCTTTTGTACATAGTTGGTGCTACATGGTGACGGGCTGATGATAATGGTCATAGATCTGGTTGTATGGTTACAGGGGATGATTACAGTTTATGGTAAGGGTGTGTTATCAGGTTATGTGTTTGTGTGTGACCATGTAAAGGGTTATGTTTTTAAAGTTAATTGTTTAGGTTACTGGTTACCGTACTCCAGTCTCTGGGTTTATAGTTGGTTTGGTTATTAACACTACTTGTCATAGGACACTGTTAAGGGGGGTCCAATCGTGGAGTGGGTGTACTCTGGGTTGCGTTTAAAGACTTAAGGTTACAGTAACACCAGAGCAATGTATGACAACCACTGAAACAGCCATACACATATCAATGGAAAGTCTTATACTACTGAAGAGATAAGAGAAATACATGGGAAGTGAGATAATAATATAATTTCTTGTTTTCTTATTTTTGCAAACTATGCAGTCTAGCGGCTTGAAGTAAGCTTGCTGTACGCCCAGAATATGAACTAAGTGTTGCCTAGTTTGCAACTTAGAAATAATTAATTGGCACGTGTTGCTGTCTTATCATTTGTTTAGAATGTGTCATAGTAACTCTTTTTGTTTTAAGGTATAAAGGACAATCTTCGGCTACTTATTTTTTAAGTCTGGTGGTTGCAAGCTGGTCTTCCATATGCATATGAAATAGAGACTCCTGCTTCACAGACACCTGCACTTTGTCATTTATATGACACAACACTACTGTTTGTGCAACAGTACATGAATATAGTTATACCATTATTAATTTATTTAGATACGCGAATCCATGTTATATTCCCTCAGAAGGAGCACGTAAAAACGTTTAGAAATAACCACATGTAAGTCTTTGATGCTTAAAATGTTTAGGGAGAAATGGAATGTATTTTTTCTTTAAAACACCAATATCAGCAATATACAGTTTACATAATATGTTTATGTTCCTAAATTAATATAGTTTAATGACCTTCAGTTGCGTTATGCTCTTATTGTTTTTATGCTCAGCTACTAAAATTTCCCTTTAGTGGTAAAATTCCATATAAATATTCAATATTAAGCGGATTAAAACATGCACAGTAAAGAGATCAAATGTTTAAATCAATTCAATAATAACCAATGTACCAATGTGCACAGTAAAGAGATTAAATGATTAAATCTTTCCACTACCGACCAATGCACCACGAGTGTCCCTGTCGGTCGTTTTGGCCAGTCAATCACGTACCATGGTACGCCGCGGTGGTTTGTGGGTAGATGCATGCAGTACGGGTTTGTACCGCGAACTTTGAATGGCTGCATCTGTATATAGAATCTGTATAAATTGTTACAGTTTTACATTTAGCATATTCACAAGCTTAAATTAAAAATTTTAATTCAGTCTGCTGGTTTAACACAAGATTATTCACAGTTTATATAGCCAGGCAGGTTAAATGTTTGTTCATATGGATGGGGGTGTTACGTCCCTGTGCGTGTCTGTGTTTTTGTTTAGTTTTTTCCACTTCCCGTATATAGGTATATAAAAATCCCAGGGCGTTTCTTGAAAAGAGAAGGGGTGTAACCCCGGCATTCTGGCCAAACTTCCCATTGGCCTTACCAATCATGGCCTCCTAATAATCCCCATCTATGAATTGGCTTCATTACTCTGCTCTCCTCCCCACTCACAACTGAGATGTGGTGAGTGTTCTGGTGCACTATGACTGCCGTCGCATCATCCAGGTGGATGCTGCACGTTGGTGGTGGTGGAGGGGTACTTGTTACTTTCCTTTTTTACCTTCTTGTGCTCATTTGTTACCCTATTCCTTGCTTGTGTATTTTCTTAGGTTTTAACCATTTCCCCATAATTGTGCAATTGGTTCACTTGTGTCGTGTTATTGTTAACTGTGAACTTGTTGTACATCAGGGGAAAAGGTATAGGTAAGGTGTTATTTTCTTTCCTTTGGCACTGCTCAAGTTCCCCTGTGTGTTATTATGTCCTGTATACGTACCAGTTACTTAATTGGGCATTCAAATAGATTGCCAGGGGAAAGCATTTGTAAATATATTTTGTTAAAGCAAGTCATTTTTTGCAATACATTTTTCCAAGAATGGAACACTAATGGAACTACTAAATAAAGATATAAATAAACAAATCTAATGATTTTTTATTCAATGCTGGTAGCAGTATGAACTAAGGACTCAGCATCTGTCAGATTATTTATAAATGACCCATTTCAAGAAGGAGATTTTCAGAATAATTATAAATCAAGCAGGATAGAGAAAGCACTGAAAATAGTTAGATTGATTAGATCCAGAGAAGTGGTAAGGCTGACTCCTTACCAGTATGTTTTGGACTGCAAGAGGAAATTAGATTACCGGGAGAAACCCCACATGAACCCAGAGAAAACATGCAAACTCCACACATACCTCAGCATGGCAAGATAGCAAAGCTAATCACTGCACCACCATTGAAAATGCATGGATATCTTAATCATCTTTCTAGTTCAAAGACTTCCATGCATAATTGAATTTTGAAAGTCTCTGAGACATGCTACTGTTGCATTTACGAAAAAAAACCATACAAAATTCATGCTAACCACTGTGCCTTCCAATTCCTTAGTTAATATATTTAATTTTTTATAAACAGTTAAGATTGTTATTAATTGTTGATTGTTAGCAAAATATTTTAAATTATATTTTACCCTATTTTTACTTAATTAATTTTGTATTTTACTTATTATCCAATAGTCAGGTTTAACGTACATTTGAACAATGATTTGTAAATTAATATTTTTATAAGATGCGGAAAAAGTGCAACAATTTGTTAATGCTAATTTTAATATTATTGATTTTGAATCATTTATGTTCACACCTGACTTTCTTATTTAGATGTATTTAAAACGTTGAACTAAGTGTTGAACTAAACTGTATTCAGAAATAGAATCGAGAATAGTTTTGTGGCATTCGTATAGGTGACACTTTGCTAAAATTTATTTTAAAACAATTACAATCTAATCTTTCCACGTGTGATGTCATTAGGAAGTACAAAAAGCTCCTGCTTTGCTTAACGATGGTATGAAAAATAAATTTAAATGGTGAAAAAGCTATTCTTAAAGTTAATTAAGGGACTTAGAAGACAAAGATAATGATTTGCATTTTTTAATTTAAAAAACTAAGTGATAAATGGAGACGCAATTGGTGCTATTCACGTCATTGTATTTTATTTTTTATTTTGTTTTCAAAAATAAAAAATAATAATTTGCCCGTTGTGTTGATAAGCTGCTCTCCAATTACTGGCTATTGTAAAAAATAACCCTTCCCCCCTCCCTCATTTAATTTAAAGATTTAAATGAAGAAATCCTTAAACACAAAACCATCACGTATAATAATTTATCCAGCTGGTTCCCTGTTGAATGATGCTGTCAAACTGGGTTCAATTCCAGGCAGTGTACTATATAGTACAGTTTAAACTTTTTTAAAATTTCAAGTTAAACTGTTGGCTGATTACTGGCTGTTGACATCTGGATTAAGACAAATTAGATTTTCTCAATTCGGATGTAAACCTGAAAGAGAAACATCATGTTTGCAATAAGCTATAATAGTGGACTATTTTTATGCATTCAGCTACGTGAGAAACAAACCGAAAGCAATGCTCTGATCGTGCTTTGAACTGCCTGGGTGCACCTCGCTACATTACAGTGCTCATTACGACTACAGGGACAATAGAGTTAAAAACAAAAAGAAACAAATGTCAAAATGTTTCCAAAACGTCCACTTGTGATACTTTAGCTGATTAGCTACACAATTCCATATTAATATAACTATCAAGTGATGTTAAATCACTACAACATTTATCTTTTTACAAACTAAGATTAAGATTAATGATGTTATGAAACCATCACTAATCCTAGAGTTTTAATTCTATCTCCCTGCTTTCCCTTCTTCCCCCATTTGTGGATGACAAGGCTGCAGAGTGAGAACTGTGAAAAGTGGATGACGGGTGCGACAGACATTAATGTATGAGTTATACTTTACCTTACCATCATGTTCTTAAACATGAATATACATTTGCAGATTTAAACGGTTTATACTTGAAGACAGGATTAGGTCCAAATTCTTCAACAAATAAAAACAGTAAAAACAATGGGATCTGGTGGTAATTTAATTATTACTCAACCATATTGTCCAAAAAATTAAAAATGAGTAAGGAAAGTTATCGAGTTAAAGAATACCCATTCATTAACAATTACAGCCATCATGCCGACTGCCTTCATGTAGGTGCAATTAATTACACGTAATATTAACATTTCCCCTTAGCAGGCAGTAGCTACCATTTTACTTCGCCTGCTAGACCATACAGGTTAACATCAATTGGAGGGGAGGCAGGTATTGTAACAGACTGATCACTCACAGACACAGTATTATCTTAGGATCTCCAACTCCCACAAAACCTATTGGACAACTTCCTGTCACCTATGTCATGAGTCCCTATAATGCCTGGCTGTGGTGATGTCCAGCAGATCATGCCCAGTGCTAGTGCATCACTGTTAGGCTGTGTCCCAAAAGTCACATTAAGGCCCTAAGCCCTTCCAAGAACATACTTCTGTCTCTTCAGTCGTTGTGGACTTCAAGTGTCTTGGGACACCCTCACTTGACATCAGTCATTGTTTACAGCTCATGTTCAAAATGCTTTCTGTTGTTCCCTCTTTTGAACTGCTCCTTTTCCAGTGACTAATTGTAAACTGGTAGAGAATATTTAAAAGATTTTTTCATTCTCCACTCACAGTTTGATTAAACTGAATGTCATCTTATATGTCCCTGCATGAAAGTAGTGACAATACGTATTAATTCATGTTAAGCAGGCTCAACTCAAAACAGGTGATGTAAACCAAATAAGGAAAACTTGGCAATACCACTGTTTTACTCCTGTATTCCAAACCCTTTGTAGCGACGAGGCTTATTAAAATGCAGGAATTACGTTTTCTGCTCCCTTGCCAGTGAGGCCCCATCTCTCTCTTCATCTCTGTGGTGCAGCCACAGAGAAGCTATTCATGCAGGCTGATTTAAAGATGTTTTCTTTTGATAAGGGACAGCTCCCAAATGGGGATGCACTTAGCTAAGCCTGGCTGTCGTGATCAATGGTCATCCATTGGTGCCTAAAAGTCTGCAAGATTCCAAGGGAGAGCCTCATCCAAGTGGTTTACAACCCCAAGGTCAGAGGGCATGGTAACATATCATCAGCCAATCAGGAACTGGTAGGGCAGAGTAACCCAGGTGGGTCTCTGATTCCCATGAAACTTTCAGCCAATGAAGAATCTGCAGTTCCTTCAGGTAAAAACAGGCAACATAGAGAGCCTGTAAGAAGAATTCCAGAAAAAGGAGAATTCCAGGGGTGCGAGACTATTCTAAAGAATTCCAGGGCAGGACGGCCCAGGAGCAGAAAGGCTCCCAAGGGCAGGACATTCTCGCAGCGCGCCTCCTGAACATCCTGAGACTCAGCCTGGACAACCACTTAACGGCCAGTGTGTCCGAGTGCCAGAACTTTGCTTTGTTCTAAGAGTCGAGAGCGGAGGTTGCCAGTGTAACCAAAGGATCCACCCGAGGTTAGCACCAGCAGCAAGCCTCGTGAACAGATCGGAACTGTGGACAGCCGAATCAGTATTCAGAACTAGCTTCATCAGGAACAAACTGGTCCTCTTCCTGACTTGCTGGGACCCACAGTAACTTTTCTCCTGAGCACAACTTTGCTAGTTAAAGCCAACACTAACTAGCGAGTCTTCAGAGAGCAGCACATAGCAGGAATCTCTCCAGCCGTACAGCACAGCTTGGCACTGAGCCAGAGAGTGCGGATTGGACAGCAACAAGCCTGCAGCTGTTTCTTTGTGCCACAGGAGATCTGAATCCCCAGAGATTGGACGAGTATTCAACTTCACTGCATTACAGCTCGAGAATTCAATTGTTATCCCAACCAGTTGATATAAATTGAATTCCTAAGAGTTATGTACTTGTTTTGAGTATCTGATATAGAAGTTGTAACCAAGTTCATTTACGAAATGGTCTAAATGAATAATATACCGAACGTATGTCCTCTTGATATGTGTAACTCTTTGTAACTGAATTACTATATATCTTTTGTATTCTGATAACCCTCTTCTAAGGCCATTAAAAGAACCATTTTGTGACTTACTGCTACAATTAATAATTGTCCCAGTAAATGCCCAAACCCCTACAGAACTTGTGCCTATTGAGAGAACACTACACCTTTTTGTAACTGTTTAAATCTGCAGTCTCCTTTCATTATTTGCTTTTTT
Source organism: Lepisosteus platostomus (assembly GCF_059453375.1). Classification (NCBI taxonomy): domain Eukaryota; kingdom Metazoa; phylum Chordata; class Actinopteri; order Semionotiformes; family Lepisosteidae; genus Lepisosteus; species Lepisosteus platostomus. The sequence continues at coordinate 38,760,156 of NC_142614.1, read as the reverse complement.
TCGTAATGTGAAACACTTTGAGATGCCGCTTTTAAAGGCACTATACAAAATAAGTTTATATCATCTATTTTTAATAAATGTTTTTATAAAATCTTTATTATTTTCTAGAAGACACAAGTCAAAATCAGCATTAAATATAATGTTAAAAACATCTCATATATGTTGACGCTTAAGACTAGACCATAGAGTCTTATTTTATTTTACGACTGCCTGAAAGAAAATACAAAATAAGAAGTAACAGAACAAAGCATGGAGAGAGGCCCACAAAATCCTGATTTTATGCACAAGGACCACTGACATTAAAGAACCATTTACACAAGATCAGAAAAAAGAATAGTGTTAATAAAAGTGGCTTTTTTGTTTTCAAGTTCCATAATGATGAAACGTACAGATTTACAACACTTAACACCAAAAATTGGAACAATGAACCTCCAGCCTCAAATCTCAATACAGCATCTTATTTTAATGACAGATTAGTGAGCTTTATTCTCCTTGTTTGATATGCATTACTATGCACATTTCCAAATCAGTTATTGAAACAATCTAAAGTTTGTAGTTCAGTTTATTTAGCTTTTTACAAAATTAACTTCATACACGTGAAATACCCTAAAACGCTTTGATCAACTTAAGCGAACGTGGTCATAGCATGTTTACCCTTCCACTGTTGGCTCTTGTGTCAAGTTGTTATGAGCATGGGGATGTGTGGATCACAATGCCAATGCAACCCTGTACTGGAAAAAGCAATCAGAAAATGGATAGATGAGACATAAGACAGTCTCTCTGTGTTCTGTCCTACAGTGTGAGATTACTTGGGAGCAGTGTTCTCGCATCCAGATACTAGCCAGACTCACACCCGCTTATCTTCAGTCATTTGCCAGCTGTGAGTTGAAGTGTGATGCAGGTGCTGGCTTACTCTCTGGCAGTCAAATGACCGGTATAACTACTTTTCGTTAACCCCTCTATGGCAGTATTCACACGTTTAGTACATTCTGAGAATAAGCTATACTTGAAAGATTTCATGCTCTCCGTTTTGAGTGTAATATGAACCACAATGTAAATAAAACAGGCAATTGTCGAGTAATGTAATGAGTAATCTTTAACTGTTATTCTTAATATTAATTTGATATTTATTTATATGTGATGTATAAAATTATTATAAAAATGTCATTATAGTATACCAATTCAATTTTATTATTGGAAAAGGATAATCCCCACAGGAGTGGGCATTGGCTGGGATTCTAAGAGGTAAGAATTCTTCCACTGGAAATCAATACCTCACAGTGACTAGGTTATAGTACATGACCGTTAAGTCATTTTAGGAGTTATTCAAAACTACTGACCTCCTTCTTAATGTATTTGCTTTTAAATACAATGTTTTAAAGCCACCACGTATAATCTATTGACAAGAAAAACCTAAAATAAAAAATTATAATTACTATTTATAGAAAATACTAAAAATTCTATATACTGTATGAAATGAAAAAACATTCTGTTAGGGTTTCTGTACAGTATGACTAGCTCAAGAAAGCACTAATGGGTTAATACACATTTGATTTTTAATATTAAAATAGGATTTACTGTACAGTATAGCATTCACTGCACCACTTCGCAGTTTACAAAGTAATGCAGCCCCACATCACATTACTTGAAAAAGAAAATCAAAAGGTATTGGTTGTTATTATACGGTGTAACACGGTATGTTCTTTGCAGTATTGTGCATTACTCCTTGAACATTTGAAGTGGCTGGATTGGTATGCTCCTTACACCATATTCAGCAGTCATTTCAGAGCCATTTTAGTCTGATACTGAACTTTTTTTATTTTCACTATATATTGGAATATACTGTATCTTAACTTCTTTACAGTTAAGTTTACAATAAAAACAATATGCGCATGAAAAAGGAAAATGCCCTTGAAATATGAAATATTTTAACCTACCTTTGTTGATATCATCCTGAGTGAAGCTCTTCATTGGCCCTTTAATGGATATCTGTGCAATGTTTCCGTTCTTGGACTGCTGAAGCCAACCTACAGCAGGATCCGTGGTCATAATGTATTTCAATTTCAGCTCATCCGAGTCAATGTCCACAGCTTTCACATTCTGATCAGTGATTTTAGCCACAGAACCTGAACATTTTAAAATTAAATTCAATTAAGTTTTATTATGCATCAAAAGCATACTGCAAAGCACTGAAAACAAAATGCAATGTACAAAATATACAGTACCTGCAGTGAGCTGGAGGCCTCGGTTGATAGCCAGCCTTGGGCCTTCACTCTTCTGCCCATCCATCGTGAACTCCAGCCTCCCATTCTCAGTGTAGACCCCATCAGTCAGAGTGAAGTGTAGCTCATCTGTTCTCACACTCAAAGTGTCAGGGGTGTACACGATGAGCTCATCCAAAACATCTTGGTATGTAAAGGCAGAACCCTGGTTCAAAATACGACCATTCTCCAGGGGCTGGGAGTAGAACTGTCGTTTGCGCAGCTTACCTGCCAAGACAGAAAATGAATACTACTAACAGCTGATTTTTTATATGGCTATCATTAAAATATTATGTACTATGACAAAAAACAAGTAGAAGAACATTAAAGGCAATGAAGTACAGAAAGCTACTATAACTCACCATAGCCCGGCATTTTAGTGACAGTGAAGATAAGCTCGTTATCAGGAGTATCAGGGTCCAGAACTGTTAAAGAGGAATTGGTGATCACAACTCCAGAGGCCACCTCCAAATTGATGTTGTTCTTAGATATTATTGGAGGTTTGTCCTTGCTCTGTACAAAAATGTGAGAACTGTCCTTATTAAAAAGCAACATTTCAAAAAAAATATATTAAAGAGCAGCAGTTCACCTTTGCACTATTTCTTCAGATGAGTGTAAACATGGATATACTAAAATATATAATAATCATGATCTTCAGCATCAGAATAAGGATTTTATTTCAGTTCACTTTATGTTAATGTTTCAAGGAATTTTAAATATGATATAAATACTGTATAAAAATGGCAATGTGGAACAGAAATGTTTTTGGGGACCAAGCAGGAAGACTACATCATTGTTTCCACTATTTGCTTTGTAGTCTGGACAGTTGAAACAATGAAATATTCCAATAAAATAAAAAGAGATACCACAGAGTTCTGAGTATTTTCAAATTAATCCTTTAATAAAATAAAACCACTTAATGAAAATTTACCATTTTGATTTATTCTCATTGCAAAACTTATAAAACATGTGCAAAGCTGAACCTTTCTATACTTATAGAAACCTATAACAGATCAACACATGAATGCTAATACATCCAACATCGAGCAGTTTCAACTTTGTGTGTGCCATGGAAATAGGTTTGAGCTGCCAGAAAGGAATGTTTAGGCAAGGGTCAATAATGTTTACCAAAACTGATGGGAAAAAGTTACAATGAAGCAGCAGCTAAAGTTACTGTACCTGAATGTTGATGTTGACGGTGAAAGCTTCTGTCTGGCTGTATCCATCACTAATATAGAAGCTAAAACTGTCCTGAAAATGCTCATCAGATTTATGAATGCTCTGGATATAGAACATTCTATTAGACAGAATATCCTCAACAGAGAAGGGAACATCAGAGTTTATAATTTCTGGACTTCCAGATATCTCTCCTATAAATACCAAGCATAAACAATGGTAAAATTTGCAATATTAATTGAAAAACAGATTCAAGTATTCAATAACTCGATAGTAGTTAGTAGTAGTTTAAAACATTTGCAGAAGAACATTTGCTCTAAGATTCTGAGCACTGTTTTCAATCTTTGATTTAAAAACTATAAGGAAATAAACATACACTTAAACTCTCACTTTTTATATGAATCTCTGAAAAAATCTAAACTTTACCTGTTTTTTCAATAAGGCCATACTTAGGGTGGTTAATTAGCCACACCAGCAAGTCCTTTTTTTGTGTGTCTGTGTCAGTTGCAAGGATATTGTTGGAAGACAGCTGTATTCTACCACCTGCTTCCACCTGAAAACAAAGATTAGCTTGTTTCAATCTTTCGTAAGGAACACAAGTGTTTTCCTTATAATAATCATTCACCAAGTTACTTCTATTTTATAGAAAAGATGCACCAAAAGCCATTTCCATTAGAACTGGTAAAGATTAATTTCAGTCTGAAAATTAAAAAAAAAGAAAAAACATGCCTTCTTCTCTATTCAAATATTAATAGAGTTTATGGTGCAACGAAGAGTTTTGTTCTCTTCCTATTTTTCAAACTTTTCCTTTGCAGCCACACAAGCTGACATCTTCCCACAAAAAATATTTTCATTAGCTTTGCTTTCTTACCTAAGTAATACAGTGCCTATAAAACATATTCAACCCCCTTAGACTTTTTCACATTGTATTGTGTTAAAGCATGGAACCATGATGTATTTGACTGAGAATTTTTGCCACTCATCAACAAAAAGTACTCTATAATGTCAAAGTGAAAAAAACTTTTCACAGATGCTCAATTGGATTGAGTTTATAATTGGTAGGACCACTTTTGGCAGGAATTACAACTGTGAGTCTCTTTGAGTAAGTCTCTATCAGTGTTGCATATCTTGACACTGGAATTTTTGCCCATTCTTCTTGGCACAATTGTTCAAGCTCCATCAAGTTGGATGGGGACCGTTTCTAAATAGCATTTTTTAAGTAATTTCACAGATGCTCAATTGGATTGAGGTCTGGGCTTTGACTGGGCCACTCCAAGACATTAACCTTTTTGGTTTTAAGCCACTCTAGTGTGGCTTTTGCTGTATGTTTCAGGTCACTGTCAAGTCCCATTGCTCTTGCGGATTGCAGCACATTTTCCTCCAGGATTTTTCTGTACTTAGCTCCATTCGTTTCTCCTTCTATCTTTGAGTTTTCCAGTCCATGCCACAAAAAAGTATCCCTTAAGCATGATGCTGCCACCACCATGCTTCACTGTAGGGATGGTGCTCTCAGTATGATGTGCTGTGTTAGGTTTGCGCCAAACATAATGTTCAATCATCAGACCTCCAAATTGTTGAGTCTCTGACATGCCTTTGGGCAAACTCTAGCCAAGATGTGATATGAGTTTTTTTCAACAAAGGCTTTCTTCTTGCCATCCTTCTGTACAAGCCAGATTTATGAAGTGTGTGTGCTATTGTTGTCTCATGCACAGATTCTCCCATCTCTGTCATGGAGGACTGTTACTCCTAGAGTTACCGTAGGCCTCTTGGTGGCCTCCCTTACTATAGCCCATCTTGTACGGACACTCAGTTTTGGAGGACGGCCAGTTCTTGGCAGATTCACAGTTATTCCATATTTTCTCACCTTTTTAATAAATGGACTTCACTGTGCTTCGAGGTATATTCATTGCCTTGGAAACTTTCTTACATCCTTTCCCTGATTGGTATTTTTCAAGAATTTTGTCTCAGATCTTCTTGGAATGTTCCTTGGCTTCATGGTGTGGGAAAGCTCCCAGACACAGGTGTGTTTATTCTGAAATCATGTGAAAACCTTAATTGCACACAGGTGGACTCAATTCAAGTAATTATGTCTTGGAGAAGAGAGTGGGTTACTTCAGAGGTAATTTAGGTGTGTCAAAGCAAGGGTTTGAATACTTATGCATTAAATTATTTTTAATTAATTTAGTAAATGTCGTGATTTTTGTTTTCACTTTGACATTTGAAATACATCACAGTTCCATGCTGTTATACAATAAAATGTGAAAAAGTCCAAGGAGGGTGAATACTTTTGCAAGGCACTGTATTTATTAGCATTTCTTTATGTCTGTTTATACTATTTATACGTTCATATGAACTACAGTATGTTGTGAAAATATACTTAGTGTGGATACTTTAAGTTTAAATACAACAGCTTATAATAAATGTAAAAAGATAACAAAACAAGGCCATTTGGCCCACTAAGACTGTTTGGTAGTTAAGAGCTCATCGATCCAAGGATCTTATCCAGTTTTTTAAAGCAAGGGTTTCATCTTTAATAACATGGTTGGTTAGCTTGTTCCATACAAATGGTATAGTATATATATAACAAAGGAATAAATAATAGGTTTATTCCATGCTGAAAAGAGAAGAAAGAATTGGGGAAAAAAAGTAATTTCAGCATGGAATAAACCTATTACTTGTTCCTTTGCAGGCTACCCATGCTGATGCAGCTATTCACCTGAACTATATATATATATTACAGCTTGTTTCATACTCACAGAACCTTTAAACTAAAGTAGAATAATGATTTTTTTAATGAATTGCTGTTGATTTCATTGTCTTTCACAGATATAAAAACTGACACGAACATGATCAAATGCTGATTTGTGACTGATATGAATCTTATAGTCAATTAGGGGTGCTGTATCCTACCATGATGCCACTGGTGACTGAAACAACTGGAGGCTTGTTCTGCACAGATGTGATGGTGATGGTGCACATCTGGTTATCAAGATGATTGTTGTCACCATCATAGACAGTGAAGTGGAATATGTCAGTGATCGGCTGACTTCCAGTCTCAAAAGAAGTACTATACCTATGAAAACGGATATGATTGCTGTTTTTTTCTCAAAAACTTAACTCTTTTAAATTTTCATTTTTACTGACAGAACTCAGAAATGGTCAGAATATAGAATTATTATTACAGTTTAAATTGCCCATTAAATGTGTTCTCAAAGTATGAAGATTATTAATAAGAAAAGAGCACAAAATGATCATGAAACTGGACTTAAAAATGGTTAATCGTGAGACATAACATGGAAAACGTATTTGCAATGGTTTAGGTTGAAAGATTTCATGATTTTAAGTTGATATAAATGACAATTAAAAGACAAATGTCAATAATGTAAAATCAAATCATTGATGACCTGATCACATCATGGTACCTTATTCTTTCGAGGTTAATGTCCTCCATGGTAAACGATGAATACTTAAGGAGCTCTTCGTGTACTGTTGCCGATTTTGTTTTTGTAAGAACACCATACATTGGAAGAGAAATCAGCTGAATTCTGATCTTATCATCTGGAGAGTTATTGTCCTAAAAAACATACCCAACATCCCCATCCCCATTCATTGAGAAGCCATTTGATGTAAATTGCTTGAAAACAACCTCTCTTGTGTGTCACACTGGTCTTGCATAATTGTCAGCATATTGTGTTTTGACCACATAGGTTGTTACATCCAGTCCTCATATTCTGTGCAGATATTCAGCTCCAATGTACACTTAAATATGTCTTCTAAATAGGTGCATTAAAAAGACATTGACATAAAGGAAAAGCAATCATTTAGACAACGCGCAACACATTGGTTCAAGCTTCATCAGAATGAAGGTGAAATTATATAACAACATCAAACATTTTATAAAAGGAACTGGTGAACCTTGACTAAGCTTCTGTATGGTTTATCAGTAAGCAAGCATTTCTTTTTTTCTCATTTTGCACCTTAGAGAAATAATTATAAAAAGAGTACCACTTCCAAATTCTCTGCTACAAAACTGACCTGTTGTAATTCTGCAAATGATCTGATTTGGTACTAGTAATTTCCCAAAGGTGCTGAGCTTGAGACGTTCAAATAATAGTAGTGCAAAAATTATGTATTTATGGTGTTTACAGGTGCATTAGATATAAGAATCTAGGAGTGCCTTTTCAGAAGGGGTATAACACATTTCTTGTGTCATGTTGCATATGCATTCCAAATATACTTACAACATAAGCCAAATGTGACCTTCTAATGATAGTGGTGCTTTTCTCAGATACTTCCATAGACAGCAAAGAGCTAGAAGCCAACTGAGGACCATCACTTGCAGCTCCTGACACTATCACCCTCACTTCCACAGTCACTGTGGAAATTCCATCAGTCACTGAAAACATCATAAGGTCCTCTTCTGTATTCATTCCATCATGTAAGTAGAGAAGGGCATTCCGGGTGATATCATTGAATGTAAACATTTCTCCTGTGTGAAGAAAAGAGGTTATAATTATGCGATAATGAAGATTTTTTTCTCACATACAATACAAATATACCATGCCATTGGCCATGATTCTAATCAGTATCCACCCTGATTCAATACTCTGAAAACCTTCCTTTCCTCTTCTTTAAGTGGTAAGAAATTAATAGATTTTTTCTACTGGGCAAGACCTTCGAGTACTGTCAGTCAATAAGGGGTTAAAAGCTGTGAGCTAATTTTAAATCTTTATTAAGGGCCCCAAAATGCTTGCATAAAACACCTTACATACTAAATACTCAAAGTATTAAATATGGAGTTAATTTCCTATAACTACTGTTTTGACTTCAGTGCGTCCATTTTCACGTTATACCCTTAAACTAAATGTAGTCAGGCATTTAGCCAATTGGGACAGACAAACAGTAGCTACATAAATGATTGAGTGGAGTGTCTTGAAAAATGCTATTTAAGTGTAAGGCTTATTATTCTTATATTATATTACATATTATTCTTGTATATATAAGTCCTCATGCTCCTATCTTGACAAAAAACAAGGATTTTCATTTTATTGTAATCTTAATAAGAAACATTACTTTAAAACTAAGAATGTTGTAGCACTTGACACAGAGAATACAGACTACATCAAAAACAACATACCATTTACCATCTCAGTCTGACTACCAAAGTCTTTTTTCACTAGAGTTCCATGTAGTGGTGCTTTCAACAGCTCAAATACAAGGTCATCAGGATCTGTATCTGCATCACTAACAGCCAGCTGCTGATCTGAATAATGAATAAACAACATGGTTAATCATAATTTATTATTAATTATTCATCACATGTCCTTTGAAAAATACTTCTTACATGTTAAATAGTGTATTGCACTTGCTATTGTATGGGGATTTCTGATTACAATCCCCTTTAAACATGATTTAATATTTAAGCGATCAATAACATCATTAAACAATTTATTTAAAAATTCTGTGAATTCCCAGACCACAGTTAAACGTATGCACTGTTTTAGTATCACTAGTGATTGAATTTATGTCAATCTGAATCAAAGCATCTAGTCCCTTAATATTTACATACATTTATTTTCTGATTGCTTCAGTTCACGGGTACTATAAAGTGAACTACTTATTATGCATCATAGCAATCTTCTGCCCAAATATAGAATCACTATAAACATAAACGAGTAACAATATTAGTAATATTTATCTGAAACTAAAAATAATATATTTCATTGTGATAACTGTATAAGCCATTTAAGAACATAAGAACAGTTACTAATGAAAGGAAGCCGTCTAGTCCATTTGGACGTTTTTCCAAGGATCTAATCCAGCCATTTCTTGGATGAAACCTGGGTATTGGTTCTATCAACGCAGCTGTGTAGCTTGCTCCATACTCCCACAACCATTTGGGTAAAGAAGTGCCTCTTGTTCTCAATTTTAAATGCTGAGAGAGGACACAAAGTTTCCTCTTGTGTCCTGTAGTTCATATTTCAATGTTCATTCTTAAGAAGTCCCCTTCTTCTTAGGTTTCCCCCATAATTCCCTGGGCCCTCTGTTCAAGACTAAAATGATGCAGTTCCTTCTGCATATCAGTTTAGGATATTGCTGTAAGCCCTGGAGTCTGGTATGTATCTACAGATGCAGCCATTCAAAATGCATGGTACAACCCTGTACTGTGCGAAATTATTCACAGTTCACCGTGTTGTACCGTATGTACGTGACTGGCTGGCCAAAATGACCAAAGGGGCACTCGTGGTGCATTCGTTGTTAATGAAACAATTTAATTATTTAATCTCTTTACTGTGCATGTTTTAATCCTCTTAATATTGAATATTTATATGGAATTTTACAACTAAAGGGAAATTTTAGTAGATGAGCATAAAAAGAAGAGGAGCATAACTCGTCTGAAGGTCATAAACAATATTAATTTAGGAACGTAAAGATATTATGTAAACTGTATATGGCTGGTACTGGTAGTTTCAATAAAACATACACACCAGTATTCTACTTTCTTACTAAACATTTTAAGCATCAAAGTCTTTAATTCGGTTACATACTGTGGTTATTTTGGAAAAGTTTTTACGTGCTACTTCTGAGTATATTAAGTTTATATACTTCATAAAAAGTTTGAATGTTTTAACCTTTCCTGAATATCTGTGCTCGTTATCCCAGAAAAAAAATGCATACTTTTTAGAATGTAATTAATAGGGAATATAATATGGAATCACATATCTAAAGAAATTAATAACAATATAATTATCTTCATACCCACCTGTGATTATGTGTGTGGTATAATGGCTTAGGTGCTTGCATTACATGTTGGAGGTCGGAGGTTCGAACCCAGCTGTCACCATGAGACTTGTTTTAACAAATGGGCTTTTTTCTCCATAGCCTCCACTATGTAATGTAGGGGGTTCTGAATTAGTTAAACTTTGAAGAGGGTTTGCCGGCACGGTGACGTCATTTTCATATGAATATGAGGGACCTGGTCCATCAGGGTTGAAAGCAGATCTCATTGTAGCTCAACTGGCTGCTTCTCTGTTGAGTGACAGTGGAGGCCCAGGTTCAATTCCCCAGCTGGTAAGGTGTGAGCCTGAAAGCACTGCATTATTAATTCTATCTTCCATGTCGCATCAATTAACTCTTCAGTTTATTCCGCCAGACAGTACATGAATATAATTATATCGTTATTAATTTATTTAGATACGCGATTCCATATTATATTCCCTGTTAATCAAATTAGTATGCTTTTGTTTCTGCCGATAACGAGCGAATTCACAGAAAAGGTTAAAACACTATCACTTTTCACAAAGTATAGAAACATAATATGGTCCGAAGGAGCACATAAAAACGTTTCCAAAATAACCACATGTAAGACTTGCTTAAAATGTTTAGGGAGAAAGTGGAATACTGGTGTGTATTTTGTCTTTAAAATACCAATACCAGCCATATAGGGTTTACATAATATGTTTATGTTCCTAAATTAATAGCTTTTATGAGCATGTGAAAGGCATGGTGAATCAGAGATTTTAAAAACTTACTTTGTATAATTGGAAACAAATACGTGATCGGATCAATGAAATGCTGTGGTGTTACTTTTTGTCAATGAAAAAATAAAATTAAAATAAAAATATTTTTGTTTACAAAGACGGTTACAAAGAAAGTGAACCAGGGTAATACTTTGAGCTTACAGCTTGTCCAAGGTCACTCATTATTAATACTATTAGTAATTTCTTCCATAAGACTTTGATGCATAAAATATTTCTGCATAATTAAAATATTTATAATAAAGGTGGTAGGTTGTGTACTTTTGTCCAACTCAGCAATCTTGCTTTTATAAAATATACCAACTTTTTAATGTTTAATGATTAACATGCTGTAATACACAGTTTAAAATTAAAAGTCTAAAGAGTATACAACTTAAATTCTTAATTGAATAAAGATAATTTCTCAGCAGTGATCAGGATTCGAAACCAGGTGTTCTCTGGTCACAGCTCAAATGCTGTACATGAGAGGTTAAGCTTTATTAGCTTTATTAGCTCCAGATCTACTATTGTTTTGGCTTCTTTTATATGACTGAATTAGTGTAACTCTCACTGTATAAAAAGGGAAACCCTGCTGTATTCAGTTTGAGCTACATTCAGAACTGTAATCTATACTGTGCTCCTGTATGCATACAATAAAGTTCTGCTTTTCTGCTCACTACCAGCCATATACAGTACATATAATAAAGTTATAATCCTACAGATGCAGCCATTCAAAGTGCGCGGCACAAACACGTACTGCGCTCATTTGGCTATGTCATCTCACGTCATCGCGCGTCATAAGTCATCATAAGGCATCATACCACGGTACATGATTGGTTGAACGACAGGGGCACTCGTGGTGCGTTGGTTGGTTGTAGAAAGATTTAAATATCTTTATTGTGCCCGTTTTAGTAATGAATATTTATATGGAATTTTACCACTGAAGGGAAATCTCAGTAGCTGAGCATAAAAAGAATAGGAGCATGTGTGTGAAGGCCATAAATGATATTAATTCTGGAACATAAACATACAGTATTACAGTATATGGCTGGTCTCGGTACTTTAAAGAAAAAATACACACCAGTATTCAATTTCTCACTAAACATTTTAAGCATCGAAGTCTTTAACTAACGTGAAATAATGTGTATAAAAAGTGGTAGTTTTAAGCTGTTCTGCGAATACGCTCGATACCGGAGTCGACAAGCATACTTTTAGAATTTGATTAATAGGGAATATAATATGGAATCGCGTATCTAAAGAAATTAATAACGATATAATTATATTCATGTACTACAACACAATAGAACACGCTGTACAATGTCTGTTGATACTGTTTGTGTAGGGCTGTTTCGCCACTCCTCATGCGACCTTGTGGGTGGTACTGTGGTCTAGGTGCCCGACGTGTAAGTCACAGGTTGGCTGTTTAAATCCAGCTGGTACCGTCACTTTTATTTTAACAAATATTTCTTTGAAAAAACAGAATAGCAATATTATGGACAATTAATTGACAATAAATATAGAAAAGCACATATTAAAATTGGGAAATTTGGTTTCAAAAGTCCTCATATACTGTCTCATATACTATAGTCCCTATACTGTTTTCCTCTACAGTATGCTAATTATTGTAGTGCTGTCAAAGCGCAATGAAACCTATTACTTGATTCTTATGGACGCCCGGTACCACCAGGGATAAAAAAACATGGAATCGCGTATATAAAGAAATAACAGTATAACTATGTTCATGCACAAACAGTAGCATGTCACATTATTAATTTGGGTGTCAAAAACCGCACTCAAAATGCAATTTAGCGCTTTCTGGCAAGAGGAGACACCCAAATTAATAATGTAACATTGCTACTGTTTGTGCATGAACATAGTTATACTGTTATTTCTTTAGATACACGATTCCATGTTATTTTTTAATCCCTGGCGGGACCAGGCATCCATAAGAATCAAGTAATAGGTTTCATTGCGCTTTGTCAGATCGTCTTTAAATCAATTGTTGATTTAAAGTTTGACAGTAAATGTTTATATTGTAACACATACTGTACAGCCTCCATTTCTCTAAAAATCTAAAAGATCGTTTGCGCACCCTAAGAGGGGGCGAATGCACTACAATAGATTACCATACTGTAGAGGAAAACAGTATAGGCATCACTGATATGAGGATTTTTGAAACCAAATTTCCCAATTTTAATTTTCACATGAGGAGTGGTGAAACAGCCCTACACAAACAGACATTCTACAGCGTGTACTATTGTGTTGTAGTACAGGAATATACTTATATTGTTATTAATTTCTTTAGATACGCGATTCCATATTATATTCCCTATTAATCAAATTCTAAAAGTATGCTTGTTGACTCCGGTATCGAGCGTATTCGCAAAAAAGCTTAAAACTACCACTTTTTATACACGTTATTTCACATGTTAGTTAAAGACTTCGATGCTTAAAATGTTTAGTGAGAAATGGAATACTGATGTGTATTTTTTCTTTAAAGTACTGAGACCAGCCATATACAGTTTAATATACAGTTTACATACTGAAATACTGTATGTTTATGTTCCAAAATTAATATCGTTTATGGTCTTCACACGTGTTATGCTCCTATTCTTTTTATGCTCAGCTACTAAGATTTCCCTTCAGTGGTAAAATTCCATATAAATATTCAATACTTAAACGGGCACAGTAAAGACATTAAATATACATATACATACTGTATACAGTACAGTTTTGCATACAGTAATATGTTTATGTTCCTAAATCAATATCTTTTATGAGCATGTGAAAGGCATGGTGAATCGGAGGGTCTCAAAAATTACTGTACTTTGCATGATATGAAAAAAATGCGTGATTGGATCATCGAAATGCTGTGGTGTTACTTTTACAAAGATGGTCAATGAAAAAAAGAATGTGGACCAGGGCAATACTTTGAGTTTACAGCTTGTCCAAGGTCATTCATTATTAATACTATTAGTAATGTCTTCGGGAAAGCTGCATCTGTAAATTACTTATTTATGACAACATTTCATAGACATTATGCCCCTGTTATTTTTATGGTCAGCTACCAAAATTTCCCTTTAGTTGTAAAACCCCATATTAATGTTCCATATTAAGCAGATTTAAGCATGCACTGTAGAGAGATTAAATGCAGCAATCATTTCACTAACACCTAATGTATCACAAGTGCCCCCTGTTGCCAGCAAATCACATGCTGCGGTAAAGTGCAGCTCCGGTTATGGGGTTTTAACTGCATTCTGAATGGCTAAATCTTTACGGGTTTGTGTGTGGTCAGGTTAAGGGTCTGATCATGTAAAGGTAGTGATCACATAAAGCTTATTCCTATATACTAGCCTGTAGTGAAAGAAAGCTGGATGTCTGAATCTGAGTCACTGATTGGGTGCTAAGTAAAATATGGGTACCATGCTGACCATACCAGTGATAAGCAGTTGTGCCATTACAAAGTACTATATTTAGAAGATGAAAAGAAGAAGAATTCTAGAACCTTAAGGGCAGGGTTTGTGAAAGCACCAGGATGGTGGAATATGATGGCGGGGTATTTAACAACAGAATTTAGAAATGTCTTTATTAATTAATGCCCCTTATCTGAAAACAAAATTTTGCTGGTACCACTATTACTTCAATTGTAAAGTAGAGAGGGTGAGGGCTAATCTAATTGTATAGCAGCTCAAACAGAGTGGAGACCATATGTATAGGCAACACTGGAATTTCCTTGGAGGAAAATAGAAGGAAACCATAGCAAGAAATGCAAAAGAAAGAAGTCAGTGAGCTACAGCATTACAAGCAGACCTTGGACACTGACACTTGGGATCCCTCATTGATGATTCAGATATTTCAGGTATTTGGGAACAAAAAGGAAGTTTTATATTTGTAGAAAAATGTAAGTTGCAATGATCCCGCTATTCAGTGGGACTATTAGCGGATCTAGAGTAGTATGGGACAACCCAATTACTGAAAGAGAGGCAGCTGAGACCTAGCAGAGCTTCAGGCACTGACCAATAAAGCAGTGTGATGCTGCATGCAGGCAGAGGTTCAAAGCCCCTGGTGATATGATGGTTAGCAGGCTGGATTCTAAGATGCACAGAGGTGCCACTGACAAGACAAGTACAAGCACCGGGGTGGAGGGGAAGGGGTGTTGGGGCAAATCAAGTGGGATAATCAGGCAATTAAGGTCACACAAGGAGAGACAAACAAAGTCAAGGGGAAATCCAGTAATTATGGTCAATAGAATAAGGCAAGGTCAGGAATCAAAGCATAATACAGGAGAAAAAACTTTCACCTCTTAATGCTGGATGTGCGCGTATATGCCACTTTTTAAGAAAAACTTGCCTCAAAAGTTCCGTCTCACTTCATTATTTTATATCACCAAAACCACAAAACCTTTACAGAAAACCTTTTATCAATTGAAAAGTGTTCAACTAGGGCTTCACAAAACCATTTTTAGAAATAGTAGAAAACCTTTCATATGGTCACACGTGTGCTATCCTCAGTGTGGTCATAAACATCCACGGTGTAAACCAATATCTACCTTTGATTCCTTCGCAATGTTTAAACGTTTTTACCGACAAAACCACAAAACCATGTTATCAATCGAAAAAGGACAACCGGAGCTTTAAAAAAATGTGTCTTTTAAAAAAAAAACAAGACGATCGATCACAAAGTCACTTTTTATCTGATGATGCACTTCCAAACATCCATGATGCATCGATAAGGTAATCAATAAGCCAGCAAAAGCAAAAACCAGCAAAAAATATATATATACCATGTTTTTACATTATTCTGAAGCTTGATATATATCCACAGAAACCTAGACTAGCTTATCTCCAGACCTGAAGGCTATTGAACGTTATTGACTTTATAGTAAATGTTTGAAGCAGGACTGCCAGAAATAAGGCGATCTGATTGGTAAAAAGCACTGTCATTCATTGTATTTTCAGCTATTCAGAGCCCTTGGGGGGTAAGACTTCCTCTAGAAGCCTCAGGCTGCATTCCGCCTGCCTTTTAGCTGTCAATCATTGATTCAGAAGGGGTAATCAATTGGTTTTTTAACAGTTTCTTACCAGTGCTCCTTTTTTCACACCAGAAGGCAACTCTGAGGTTTTTTTTCATTGCATAACAGCAGATAAAGACTCCCTAGCAGATTAAGACTCAATTTGTCCCAGATTTTTATCCAAGCTAGTAGTCACCTAGAACAAGGTTTTCAAATCCTTCCCAGGACATTTCCAGGCCTAGAATTGAAAATTCTGACCTCTGAAGACCAAAACAACATTTCTGCCTGCTGTTTTTTTCATATGTTTGTCTGCTGAGTGGACACATTAGGAAATATAAGACATTTGACTGTTCACACTCAAAGCCAAGGGAGTTAGCTTCAATTTCAGACCTGAACCAGGCTCCTGCTATGTTCTGCGGCAGAGATATAACAATGTTTAAGGGGTGGAAATTCCAAGCGGACATTGACTAAATGGGTCTAAGAGACTCATTATAGGATGATAAATCATTTTATGAACCTTCTTATCAACCTTCCACTTCTGAGGAGGTTGAAATAAAAAATATCCCTCTAGGAGCTTACCCCTGAACAATTCTGGGGGTCCAGGGGAACTTTCATGTTTCTTCATGAAATGTTTTTGAGCTGAACATACAAATACTTGAAACAAACTATTAGAACCAAGTCGACATTCCTATCAATTTTTAACTCTGATTCTGTGTTGGTCAATGTTAGTATTTTAGAGTGGAAGGTCAGAAGTAATGTATCTGTATGTAGCTCTTTGTAAGTTTTGTGTAATACAGTACATCTTGCCTGCTCATATTTCTGGGCCAACAAATGGTTCACAGAAAATCAAAGCAGCTATGTGACCTCAGTACTCCCTGATCTCCATGTTTTCATTTATAATTTGCTTGCACTGAAGCAGCGATCAGGATGAACTAACATTAAACATTTACTAAACCTCTCTTTGTTATCTCCTACTACACCCTTAATAAAACATTAAACTCATTCCAGATTTCTGCATTTTATGCTTAGATAAATACGTAAAACCAAAAAAACGGCTCAATACTATTCCTTTCAGACCAATCACAGAAAGGAGGTAGTATGGGAGCATGAGAAGCAATTTTTGCAAACCAAAGAGTTGATAATAGTAATGTTCACAATTTGTAATGTTGCTTCAGGGATATTAATATAATTTATCACTATGATAACACCCATAAATGTATTCAATACAGCTAATGAAACATTTCATGATATATAATACTTATTGAGAACACAAAATAATATCTTCCGTAAGAATTACAAGATACAAACCTATAGAGCATACTTTTAGAAAAGGGGAGTCATCTTACCTATAGACGCTTTTCCTCCCAGACTGACTTCAAGGAAAGGGTCTTTAATCTGAAATGCAGGTGGCTGGTGATGATGTGACAGCAGGTAAATAGCTAAATCCATTTCAGGAGAAGTGTGCTCCCCATCCGACACTGAAACAGCGTTATACAGGAATTAACACAAACCACCACAATCTGACATCCTTTAATTTAATGAAAGCACAGTATTGATGTCTTATGGACAGTTAGAACAGAATTATTGGTAATATTGTCATATGAGTAATAAATCAGAAAAAATCTTTTAAGAAGACAATAATTTAAGAAGACAAGAAGTTAAAAAAACAGAACCTTCTTTGAACACATAAAGGCAATTTGAAAACTTATTTAATTTACAAAGAAAAGGTCTGTTTAGTTGACATCTCTATGATCAGTAGAACCCTATTAAAATGTACACATACAGATGCAGCCATTCAAAATGCGCGGTAAAAACCCGCGGTACGGTAACCTACCCACAAGCCACCGCGGGGCACCGGAGGGTACCGCAGGGCAAGTGATTGGCTGGCCAAAATGACCGACAGGGGCACTCGTGGTGCATTGGTTGGTAGTGCAAAGATTTAATCATTTAATGTCTTTACTGTGCACATTTTAATCCGCTTAGTTTTGAATATTTATATGGATTTTACCACTAAAGGGAAATTTTAGTAGCTGAGCATAAAAAGAAGAGGAGCATAACGCATCTGAAGGTCATAAACGATATTAATTTAGGAACATAAACATTACTGTATGTATGTAAACTGTACTGTGTATGGCTGGTCTTGGTAGTTTAAAGAAAAAATACACACCAGTCTTCCATTTCTCCCTAAACATTTTAAGCATGAAAGTTTTATGAAACGGTACCCAAATATGCGATTGCTGTATAGAATTAATTTTAATTTAAAAAAAATATTTAACACAAACATTAAGCTGTTTACATCTTCCGCCTGAGAACAGTCACCCGTTGCTACCCAACGCAGAATGGTGATTGGCTGACACGATCTGACACCCCTCTGATTGGAGAAAAAAGACGTGCTGGTTTGCTATACCAGGAAGAGGATTTCTTTCTATTCAAAACGTGTATTTTAAAAGTTTAAGAAGTAAAAACCTTACAGCGTACACAGATTTCTAAACTGATCAGGATCGTTATCTTTGTCTTATGCATAATAATGTTCACCGCTCTGTCCAGCAAATTAATAATAAACTTTATTTTATATAGCTTTTTAAACGAATAAGTAATTAGATTGCTCATAAACCTAATCACTTGCTTTTTCTTTTTATTTAGGCTCAGATTTCAACTATAGATCGTATTATTAATAACCATAATAACAACCAACCAACAAAAACAACCATATAAACATAATACCAACCAAAAACATAGATAACAACCACAATACAAAATCAAATAATCAAACCATTTTACTCTCACAAAGTCCTCAATTATCATAATCCCGCCCCTTATGCAAAACCAAACCTTCCTCCCATCCCAGTTTATCCTGTTTATCATAAACAAAATCCACCTCAATTTTCAACATAAAGCATTACACAAAATCAATACCTCAACACTCCATACTCAACAACGATAATTCACAAACAGCCAGAACATGTAACTCCACATTCCCAAATAGACCTCATTTCAATAGCCCTGCCCCTTATGCAAAACCAACACCCCTCCCCTGTTCTCTCTCTCCGCTGGCGTTTGTAATCGTTTTTATTTTTAAATAAATTTGAGCAAAGTCATATATTTTAAAAATCTTAAGATTTCTATATTTATGTCTTTATTTAGTGGTTTCATTAGTGACAAAGGCTAAACTTTCTTGGAAAAATGTCTTTTATGTAAACCATGTCTGCTATTAATTTTTTTAGGGCTTGAATATGTTCATTGTCTTTCAGTGAAAGAAGGGTTCCTTTCGCCGTAGTCGGGTTGACATTAGAAGCTTGCCACACCTGGACTGTTACACCAACGCGTTAGCATGTTAAAGCGATTTCATTGAGGAGCCTAGCTTTCTTAACTAGTAAGTACTGTACTTACTTGGTTTTGGAAGGGGGAGGTGTCTTTCGCTGGAAATCTCGCCCCCTTCTACTTTGAAACTAGTTTAATTCATCACAGCCAGCACTCCCGCAGAGAGGGGGGTTGTACTTGCAGTGTATACAGTATACAGTATACAGTATATGGGAAAGCCAGAGCCGACCACTACGCCGCCCACGTGTTATGCTCTTCGTTAATGTCTAAGCCGGAACACATCATTATATCTCATTTTGTATTTCTTTAAAAAAAAAATAGTTTGCCCAGCCTATCAGTATTGTTGTTATTGTTTTTATCCTGTAAAGCGCTTTGAGGAGCCACCTTTAAAGGCGCCATATACAATAAAGTTCATTATTATTACTATTGTTAATTTGCTGGACAGAGAGGTGAACATTATTATGCAGAAGACAAAGATAGCGATTTACGTTGCATTGTGCATTGTGCTGCTGTAATACAGTTTTAAATAATTAAAAGTCTAAACAGTATCAGCTTCATTTATGGGTTTTAAATAAAGGCGATTTAAATCAATATAAATGTTTATATTGTAACGCATAGGTGACTATTCATTGTTATTAAAATGACTTAAATTCGATCATGTTGTGATATTTAGAAATATAAATTTGTTTGGTGCGAGTGAAGTTTTATTTAATCTCTGAGCCAGGGAAACGTTTTATTTTTTCAAAGAAATGTTTGTTAAAAAAAGAAGTCATGGCTCCAGCAGGATTCAAACACCCAGCGTGTGAGATGGTAGTCAGGAACCTAACCCACAGCGCCACTGGCGAGGTCGCATGAGGAGTGCTGAAAAAACCCTACAAAACATTATCAACAGACATCGTACAGCGTGTACAATTATTGTGTTGCGGTACATGAATATAATTATATCATTATTAATTTCATTAGATATGCGATTCCATATTATATCCCTTTTAATCAAATTCTAAAAGTATGCTTGTTGACTCCGGTATCACGTTATTTAAAGACTTCGATGCTTAAAATGTTTAGTGAGAAATGGAATACTGGTGTGTATGTTTTCTTTAAAGTACCGAGACTGGCCATATACTGTATGTTTATGTTCCAAAATTAATATCGTTTATGGTCTTCACATGCGTTACAGTATGCTCCTATTCTTTTTATGCTCAGCTACTAAGATTTCCCTTCAGTGGTAAAATTCCATATAAATATTCAATACTTAAATGGGCACAGTAAAGACATTAAATATACATAAACATACTGTATACAATACAGTTTGCATACAGTAATATGTTTATGTTCCTAAATCAATCTCTTTTAGGAGCATGTGAAAGGCATGGTGAATCGGAGATTCTCAAAAATTACTGTACTTTGCATGATTGGAAACAAATGCCTGATTGCGAAATGCTGTGGTGTTACTTTTACAAAGATGGTCAATGAAAAAAAGAATGTGGACCAGGGCAATACTTTGAGTTTACAGCTTGTCCAAGGTCATTCATTATTAATACTATACTTCGTTAAAGAGTTTGATGGCGACAGCTCAAACGTGAGAGGTTAACTTTTATTAGCTCCACCTTGCGGAAATTCCGGATACTATTATTTTACTTGCGGTACTATAGGAGAATTTAAAGTAACTTGCGGTAGACTGCGTAAAGCGCACTGCAAAATAATGCGGTATCGCCCGCTTGTTTTGAATGGCTGCATCTGTAGATGTCCTTATTATTCTGTTGTGGAGAATATTTAAATACAACTAACTTGCTGAGTACACAGTGTTTTGTATTGAGAACTTTTAATTGTTTTGGAAATAGATTTATTGGGTAGTTACGAGAATTGATCAGAGATGGTATACCTGTGAAATGGAAGTTCACTGACTCAGGTAGACCTGCAGGAATAAAACATGTTTACCAAAAGTGAGCAAAGTTACAGCCACTTAACACATGCAAGCAACATTCTGTTGATTTACTGTCTTCATTTACTTAGTTATTCAATGTTTGTTAACATTGATGTTGTTTTTAAAACACACCAAATCCATATACAGGCACTTGACAGTGTAGCTATGTGGTAATTTATTTATCTTTTTATAACCTTTTATTAGTGAGCTTATAAATGTTTTATACAGAAATCAAATAAAATACAGCTAATACACAGTACATTTTCTGTATGAATCAGTCATAGACAGATGTATACATTTAATATTCCAAGAAGTGCTAGTATGGCATAAGACTGTATATTGACAAAGTACCAGCACTATGCTGTATTTGTATTTAAAGACCTTATGTTTTCATTTGTAAAAATAAGAGAAATAAGAAGGCCCTCACCAGAGAAGGAATAAAGGGAGAATTCTCGCAGATGAGATGGGGCCATAGGTGGCCGGTACAGGATCTTGCCTTGGTTGATGTCAGCCTGTGTAAAGAACTGTACTGGGATGTAGGGTCTGTCTTGGTGTTCTATAGTACCTAAATGGAATGTGACAGCAATAAAACATCAACCTCTTTTGTAATCTTTACTATTGTTTAGATGAACCATATTAATGTGAAATCAATGTGTAAATTGTGCTAGTAATCTTAAAGTAATGATTTAAGAAAGATACAATACTAAAGTATTTAACGTACAAGAACCTAATGCTGATTTATCAAGCCACACACAATTAAATTCCCCAACTCATAGCTAATATATTGGGCTGCAAACACAATCAGACTTCAATCTTTTTAAAAGATTTACTGGAGAAATCTCAATAAAGTTCTTGAATCAAATGTACACAGCAGGGTCGTACTTGAAATGCGGAATTATGACCCTCTGAGAATGAGTAGTTATTCTGGGGATTTTAGTCAAAAAGAATCACCATCATCACTCACTCTTCCACATTCATAATTCCTATAAAAAATATAAAAATAGTATACACTGTACTGCACTGCTTTTTTCCTATTTTTTTTAGTCAGAAATATGCTCATACTTGTAAGTTACTACTATGTGCTCATTATCTCTTGCATGTTTTCCGGAAGCCTCCTATTCATTGATCTGCATGATGGAGCTGTGCTTATACCTTCTCCCTGTGCCAGTGGTTTAGTGATATTGTAAATGAATTTTTCACTGGGGGTCCCTGTATCCACAAAGGAGAGTGCAGAGGGCCCTAAAACTGTCACGTGATCTTCAAAAGCCTAGATGAAAAAAAAAAAACGAAGAAAGATTTTAACAGACTTTAGATACGTCAGACTATAACCACATGTAAAAAAAACATACCATGCTATTAAATTACACAAAAATAAGTTGGTGTACAAATTTAATGCTGTAATATAATACTTTCTAATAAAGACAAGTAATACGGATAATATTAAACTTTTAGCAAATATGTTTAGCTCTACTGACTTATGCAGATATCATGCTGTAAACTAAGCTTTAACATGTTCTGTTGTAGAGGGTAGTACTTTAGTTTTACATATTATTTACAGATCAGACAAGTCTTTTCTTACTGTTATCTGTAGAGCAGAACCTGGATCGAGCTGAGGAAACTGTGAAGAATGGGGCATTACCCTGATCCTTAAAGTCTGAGTTTTGTTGAGTGCTTGTGTGGATCCCCCTCTTGATATCTGGTACAGCAGAACAGTATTAATTTTCTGGTAGTAGTCTCTATTTGTGCTATCATGATCATGACAAATAAGTTTAGAATAACTATCTATACCTTTAAATAGTGTCATAGGTTTCATAGAAGAGGAAAATAATTGGACTTTTAAACCCACAAGCTAAAATATTGTAATTGAAGCCTTACTGTAACTTTGAACTATAATATAGAAGATATTTAAACAGGAAAAACAAGAGATTAACTGCCATTTAGATCATGACAATGCATTGGCTATTATTATCAAAGACATCAATATGAAAATGAACATTTCTTGTACACCAGTGGCTAGATAAAGTGCTGAAAAGTTTACAAAAAAAGGCTATTGCTTTTATATGAAAATTTAAGCCAGCAAAAGCTTTTGTTTCAGTGAATCCACCATCTCCTGTATAACAAGTATTATTATTCATTAATAATTCAAAATATTAATAGCAGACTGAGTATATACCGTAATAATATTTGCCAATACTTTTCCATTAAATTATTTTAGTACTGCTATGCTGATTGACATCTCTGGGTCCCTTGATGAAAATATGAAGCTAGCAAATGACAGAGCAGATTTAGTAAGAGATGAATGTAGATCCCTCAACCCTTTAAATTAGGTTTAAAATGCAAATACTGTAAGTAATTATTCTTTAACTAAACCTAGTTTTACTCTAAAATTATTAGAACCTGTTTGTAAATCAAAAACAATTTGAAACAAATCACTCTGAGTTGTACAAATAACTTATTTATGATAATGCAACATCTTGAGATTTCAGTTCGAAGGTGCATGCAGAAGTTTTTTAAAGTCAGATATGTACATGTTGTAATGTCTACTTGAAGAAAGATATAAGATGTAAAAAGGGGGTTAACTGACTTCTTTCTGCACAAAGACTTCTTGTGGCACAAGACATTTAATGCTTAGGCACCTTTTGAGTTATGGCTGGGATGGAATTTAATCTATATGAAATTCCAAGTGCAAGATAGAGACTCCCTAACTAAGAAAAGATAAAACCGACCATTAAAAGTGTTGGGAATGTCCAAACACAGGTGCCCCCTTGATTACCATGGTAACAAGTTGCATCAGAAGCGGCTGAAATTTGCTATATAAACTCTAAGTTTTGTACCTACAGATGCAGCCATTCAAAATGAGTGGGTTATACCATGTTAAAACGCGGTGGGAGTGTCGCGGTATAACACAGGTTACCGTATAATACCGCAAGAAAGATAATAGTATCCAGAATTACCGCCAGGTGGAGCTAATAAAGCTCAACCTCTCATGTACAGCATTTGAGCTGTTGCCATCAAAGTCTTTCCCGAAGATATTACTAATAGTATTAATAATGAATGACCTTGGACAAGCTGTAAACTCAAAGTATTACCCTGGTCCACATTCTTTGTAACCGTCTTTGTACACGAAAATATTTTATTTTTTCATTGACCATCTTTGTAAATGAAAAGACTTTATTTTTTCATCGACAAAAAGTAACACCACAGCATTTCGTTGATCCAATCATGCATTTGT
Organism: Lepisosteus platostomus; assembly: GCF_059453375.1. Taxonomy (NCBI): domain Eukaryota; kingdom Metazoa; phylum Chordata; class Actinopteri; order Semionotiformes; family Lepisosteidae; genus Lepisosteus; species Lepisosteus platostomus. Next base: position 38,735,714 of record NC_142614.1, on the reverse strand, counting down.
TTCCAATCATACAAAGTACTTCTTTCAAATCTCCAATTCACCATGCCTTTCACATGCTCATAAAATATATTAATTGAGGAACATAAACATATTACTGTATGTAAACTGTACTGTATATGGCTGCTTCCTATTTTAAAGAAAAAATACACACCAGTATTCCATTTCTCCCTAAACATTTTAAGCATCAAAGTCTTACATGTGGTTATTTAGGAAACGTTTTTACGTACTCCTTGCTCCTTCTGACCATGTCACTGGACGTTTATACAGTATACAGTACTTTGTGAGAAAAGTGATAGTTTTAAGCTTTTCTGCGAATACGCTCGATACCGGAGTAAACAAGCATACTTTTTAGAATTAATAGGGAATATAATATGGAATCGCATATCTAAAGAACTTAATAACGATATAATTATATCCATGTACTGGAACACAAACAGTAGTATATACACATACAGTATCTATTGATATGTGTACAGCTGTTTCACCACTTGTCATGTGTCAAGCGAGAGGTCAGCTGTTCAAATCCACCTAGCGCCACAAGTTTTCTTTTACCAAACATTTCTTTGAAAAACTAAAATAGCAATATTATGGACAATTAATTGACTTTTTTATATTTCTAAATATCACAATATGTTCAAATCTAAGTCATTTTTTAATAACAATGAATAGTCACCGTCTTTCCCTCTGAATCGTTCCAGTAGCAGGAACCGGTTTTTACCCTCGCACTATCAAACTATTAAACTCCCAGCCTCTCTCACTCTCACCTCATCTTTCACCTATGAACCTCACAGTGCCTTCTTTCTTACCAAAAACCCAAACACACACTGAAAATCTATCTCTACCATACATGTCAAAAGCTCATAATTTCTATCCCTTTATTTAATTCTGTTGATGCATGTTTTTGCACATAACCTGTTACCTTTTTATTGTTTTGCACATTGCCTGTTGTTGTTTTATGCACACTGGCTGTTGTCTCTGTCTTTCTTTTGTTGTTTTTTTCTTTGTACTACTTATGTCCGAGAGCTAGCTAAATAGCATTTCGTTATACCATATACCTGTATATGACTATAATGACAATAAACTTGAACTAGAACTTGAACTCTATCGTGTGGATCCCTTTAGATCTCCCCTCAGATTTAAAAGGTTATTAATAATATCTTCAGTGTCGCATCTTCCCAGTTTAGCTGATCTTTTGCTGCCTACGCATGCTTACACAGCTCCCTAGGTAAATTAATATACTTGACTGAGAAAGCTTGAGAAAACTTAACATTTTTATTATCAACAAATTGTAAATGCAACGTTTACATTGGCATTATTAATTTTTCACTTGAGTGTATGAAGGAGTGTCAGCTGTCAATGAGAGAAGACCTCCCCTCTTAGGCTAGGCAAACGATTTTTTTAATTTTTCAAAAATAAATAAAAAATTAGATATAATGATGTTGTAACACTACAGGGTTCACATGGGCACCCTCGCTGCTGCCGCATTAGGTCAGCCCCCCAATGTCGGGGACTCAAACCCAGGCCTCCGGCATCACTCAACAGGGACCCAGCCTCTTGAGTCAAAGGGGGAACTCCCATCAGCCCAGCAGCTGCAGTCCCTGTTATCCACAGGGAAGGGCAGTGATGTCACCGTGCTGGTAAGCCGGCTCTCACAAGCAATGGAGGCACAAAAAAAAAAACAAGCAACGGAGGCCGTATGCGTTACAATATAAACATTTACTGCAATACGATACTGCAATGTTTCGGCTGTGAATCCTTCTTCAGGTGTGAGGGCAAGTAAGCCCAAATCATAGTTGAACCCATTCAGAGCCTAAATTACATTTTAGTGTTTCATTTTGAGTAGAAAACCCTCACACCTGAAGAAGACTTCACAGCCGAAACGTTGCGTTTTCTCTCTTCTCTTTTAAGCATGTGTACAATGCTTACAATGCTGTAATACAGTTTAAAATAATAATAATAATTATAATAATAATAAATAAGTCTTAACAGTATCAACTTGAATTCTTATCTCTATTAATATAACTATCAAGTGGTATCAAATAAATACAGCTTTATACAATTTAATACCACTCGATATTAATATATTTACAGAGATAAGCTCTCTATTAAAGTTCAGATCAAAGATCAAGCATAGATCAAACAGCAAGATCTCACACACTGGGACTGATCTGTGATCAGTCCGCTGGCTGAGCTGGAAAAAAAAAGCATTACTGTACTTTTTGTTAACACAAGTTTATCAGTGAAAAGACTACGGGCATTTTTCCTCACCCCTAGATTCTCAGAGTAGAATAGAATTTATTATTAGCACAATTTATTACAGTGCTTAAGCTGTGTGGTATGACGTAGTGGTGGCCTGGCACGGTGAGGTGCGCTGGCAGCTGTGTGGTGTGATGCAGTGGTGGCCGGGCACTGTGAGGTTAGCTGGCAGCTGTGTGGTGTGACACAGTGGTGGCTGGGCAAGGTGCAGTGTGCTGGCAGCTGTGTGGTGTGACGCAGTGGTGGCCGGGCATGGTGCAGTGTGCTGGCAGCTGTGTGACGCAGTGGTGGCCTGGCACGGTGAGGTGCGCGGGCAGCTGTGTGGTGCGACGCAGTGGTGGCCGGGCATGGTGAGGTGTGTTGGCAGCTGTGTGGTGTGACGCAGTGGTGGCTGGGCATGGTGCAGTGAGCTGGCAGCTGTGTGACGCAGTGGTAGCCTGGCACGGTGCAGTGTGCTGGCAGCTGTGTGGTGTGACGCAGTGGTGGCCGGGCACGGTGCAGTGTGCTGGGAGCTGTGCGGTGTGACGCAGTGGTGGCCGGGCACGGTGAGGTGCGCTGGCAGCTGTGTAACACAGTGGTGGCCGGGCACAGTGCGGTGCGCTGGCAGCTGTGTGGTATAATGCAGTGGTGGCCGGGCATGGTGCAGTGTGCTGGCAGCTGTGTGGTGTGACGCAGTGGTGGCCAGGCACGGTGAGGTGTGCTGGCAGCTGTGTAACACAGTGGTGGCCAGGCACAGTGCGGTGCGCTGGCAGCTGTGTGGTATAATGCAGTGATTGCCGGGCATGGTGCAGTGTGCTGGCAGCTGTGTAACACAGTTGTGGCCAGGCACATTGCGGTGTGCTGGCAGCTGTGTGGTGTGACGCAGTGGTGGCCGGGCATGGTGCAGTGTGCTGGCAGCTGTGTGGTGTGACGCAGTGGTGGCCTGGCACGGTGAGGTGCGCGGGCAGCTGTGTGGTGCGACGCAGTGGTGGCCGGGCATGGTGAGGTGTGTTGGCAGCTGTGTAACACAGTGGTGGCCGGGCACAGTGCGGTGCGCTGGCAGCTGTGTGGTATAATGCAGTGGTGGCCGGGCATGGTGCAGTGTGCTGGCAGCTGTGTGGTGTGACGCAGTGGTGGCCAGGCACGGTGAGGTGCGCTGGCAGCTGTGTGGTATGATGCAGTGGTGGCCGGGCATGGTGCAGTGTGCTGGCAGCTGTGTAACACAGTGGTGGCCAGGCACAGTGCGGTGCGCTGGCAGCTGTGTGGTATAATGCAGTGATTGCCGGGCATGGTGCAGTGTGCTGGCAGCTGTGTAACACAGTTGTGGCCAGGCACATTGCGGTGTGCTGGCAGCTGTGTGGTGTGACGCAGTGGTGGCCGGGCATGGTGCAGTGTGCTGGCAGCTGTGTGGTGTGACGCAGTGGTGGCCTGGCACGGTGAGGTGCGCGGGCAGCTGTGTGGTGCGACGCAGTGGTGGCCGGGCATGGTGAGGTGTGTTGGCAGCTGTGTAACACAGTGGTGGCCGGGCACAGTGCGGTGCGCTGGCAGCTGTGTAACACAGTGGTGGCCGGGCACGGTGCAGTGTGCTGGCAGCTGTGTGGTGTGACGCAGTGGTGGCCGGGCACTGTGAGGTAAGCTGGCAGCTGTGTGGTGTGACACAGTGGTGGACTGGCATGGTGAGGTGCGCTGGCAGCTGTGTGGTGTGACGCAGTGGTGGCCGGGCACTGTGAGGTAAGCTGGCAGCTGTGTGACACAGTGGTGGCCGGGCATGGTGCTGTGTGCTGGCAGCTGTGTGGCTTGACGCAGTGGTGGCCGGGCACTGTGAGGTAAGCTGGCAGCTGTGTGATGCAGTGGTGGCCGGGCACGGTGAGGTGCGCTGGCAGCTGTGTGGTGTGACGCAGTGGTGGCCGGGCACGGTGCAGTGAGCTGACAGCTGTGTGACGCAGTGGTGGCCTGGCACAGTGCAGTGTGCTGGCAGCTGTGCAGTGTGACGCAGTGGTGGCCGGGCATGGTGCAGTGTGCTGGCAGCTGTGCGGTCTGACGCAGTGGTGGCCGGGCATGGTGATGTGAGCTGGCAGCTGTTTAACACAGTGGTGGCAGGGCACAGTAAGGTGCACTGGCAGCTGTGTGGTATAATGCAGTGGTGGCCGGGCATGGTGCAGTGTGCTGGCAGCTGTGTGGTGTGACGCAGTGTTGGCCGGGCACGGTGAGGTGCGCTGGCAGCTGTGTGGTATGATTCAGTGGTGGCCGGGCATGGTGCAGTGTGCTGGCAGCTGTGTGGTGTGACACAGTGGTGGCCGGGCACGGTGCAGTGTGCTGGCAGCTGTGTGATGCAGTGGTGACCTGGCATGGTGAGGTACGCTGGCAGCTGTGTGACGTAGTGGTGGCCGGGCATGGTGAGGTGCGGGAGTAGGGGTGTGTGCGGGTGGGTTTGTGGGGGTGTGTGTGTGGATAGGGTTGTGGGGTATGTGCGGATGGGGCTGTGGGGGTATGTGCAGATGGGGCTGTGGGGGTATGTGCAGATGGGGCTGTGGGTGTCAGGGAACCTATACGTGGAATAGGAGGATCCTTATGCGTGACCGGAATCCCACAGGATGTAGAGTAGCAAAGGGACAATCCAAAAGACAAAATCCAAAGGCTGGGTCGATAAGGGAGGCAGAGGGTCCGGTAACGAGAGATATTCAAAAACAATTCAAAAGACAAAATCCAGAAGACGAGGTCAAGAGGCGGAAGCAGAAGATTCATAACGGGAGATCAGTCAAAAGGTTTGGAAACGCGCACTGAAGAATACTAAGAAAGGCTTCTCAATAGTGAGCGTGGGAAGGTGTGCGAAGGGGGTTTAGATACTGAAAGGAAAGGGGTGTGATTAGATGAGTGGTTAGGAAGTGAGAATTTGAGGAATCTGATGCATGCGAGAATGTGCTGGGTTCAATCAGGGATGAGATTGGGAAGCAGAGGTTCCGGGAATGTAACGTCGTTTGCGAGGGAGAGTGTGGGGCGTGACAGTGGGGGTGTGTGTGGATGGGGTAATATCCACACAATATCACAATATGTAAATGTTTTATGATATGTCTATGTTGTGAATGTCTGTAGATTGTATCTTATTTTTAGTTTTTGTTTTGTTTCACGTTAATTTTATAAGGGAGAGTGTCATAGAGAAGACTCCCTTACCCCCATCTTGATTAAAATCGCAATTGTGTGTTTCATATAATACAAACATTCACCGCACCCAAACTGCCTTGCAGATCAGAACATCAAGGAAGAAAACTATTATGCCCAGCTTTTCAACGTAATTGCTTTAACTTGCTAATGTGTTACTGTAACAGTCCGGGTGTGGCAAGCTTCTAATGTCTCCTGACGGGCGAAAGGAATAAAGCCTTGTTTGATTTCTGAAACCCTTTCTTTATGTCCTCAGTTTTCTTTTAACATTTCATTTAACATTTATTCCTTTGTTTTGTGGTCTGGGTAATTGGAGGCTACACTGTTATGCTTCCTATAGTGATATACAGGTTTTTCGCATGAAGCCGTATTGAGCAGCATTTCTCGCATTAAGAAAGTTAGGTGTTAGCATAAACTATTAGTAATCAATAATATTAAATTTAGCACTGTAATAAATTGTGCTAATAATAAATTCTATTCTACTCTGAGAATGTAGGGGGGAGGAAAAATGCCCGTGGTCACTGATAAACTTGTGTTAACAAAAACTACAGTATGCTTAAGAGTTGTTCAACTGTTTTTTTTCAGCACAGCACAGACTGTGCCTACTAGAGCACCACAATACACACTCAACCACATCACAGATCACAGATCAGTCCCAGTTGTGAGATCTTGCTGTTTGATCTGAGCTTTAATAGAGAGCTTATCTCTGTAAATATATTAATATCAGATGGTATTAAATACAACTTTTTTGTATAGAAGACACTTTTCTAAAATGTCTTTAAAAATAAAAACGATAACAATTGGCACGACTGTAGCTTTTTCACAATAACTCCTAGAGTTACGAAAACGTGCATTAAAAATACATGTGGCTGTTTTCACAGCCTTCACTATGTCATTTTTAAGCCAATTTTTTTTACCACGCTCGAATATTCTTTTGTCCAAATCTTTGGAAGGGAAACACAGAAAGCCTTCAAACCAAATGCATTTTAAAGACCACAACTTGTGAAAATGTTCACAGCCTCCACATAAAACTATCAGTGAGCTAATTCTCTTTTTTTAAACCACTGGTTTTTCATCGATGCGTAATAACTGGAACCCAGGGGGACCGCTGTGTACACACATTCACAACGCGAGAAATACTGCTCAATACAGCTTCGTACGAAAAACCCGTATATCACCATAGGAAGCATAACAGCGTAGCCTCCAATTACCCAGACCACAAAACAAAGGAATAAAGCTTGGTTTGATTTCTGAAACCCTTTCTTTCTGTCCTGTTTTCATTCAGTTAAGGGTCAACTATATACACGATACTGCTGACAGCAGGAAAATTCCTTTACTCAGCAGCGTCTTAAAACCAGCACCCATGGTGTTCAAACCAATTTTTTTTACACAGAAGACTGACACAGCTTCACATTGTGAATCTGTTTTTCTAAGAAAACATGTGAGTGGGGGAGGTGGACTTGCCCTTATTCTACTTTGAAAATACCTGTGAAACCGGTTTCTTTACAATGTAGACACAGAGAGAGAGAGAGATGCGATAACACCACCGTTGTGTACATACAGTACGAACATTTTGTGATATTTAGAAATATATAAAATGTCAATACAATGCCAATAATATTTGCTATTTTAGTTTTTCAAATAAATGTTTATTTGTTAAAAGAAAACTGATGGTGACAGCTGGGTTTGAACACTCGACCTCAGGGTTAATTTCTTAATTTATAATTAATTTCTTTAGATAGGCGATTCCATATTATATTCCCTATTAATCAAATTCTAAAAGTATGCTTCTGTTTACTCCAATATCGAGCGTATTCGCAGAAAAGCTTAAAACTATCACTTTTCTCACAAAGTACTGAATACTGTATAAACGTAACATGGTCAGAAGGAGCAAAGAGCACGTAAAAACGTTTCAGAAATAACCACATGTAAGACTTTGATGCTTAAAATGTTTAGGGAGAAATGGAATACTGGTGTGTATTTTTCTTTAAAATACCAAGGCCAGCAATATACAGTTTACATAATATGTTTATGTTCCAAAATTAATATCGTTTATGACCTTCAGATGCGTTATGCTCCTATTCTTTTTATGCTCAGCTACTAAAATTTCCCTTTAGTGATAAAATTCCATATAAATATTCAATACTAAGCGGATTAAAATGTGCACAGTAAAGATATTAAATGATTAAATCTTTTCACTACCGACCAATGCACCACGAGTGCCCCTGTCGGTCATTTTGAATGGCATTTGTATATTTCGAACAATACTTTGGTCTTATTGTTCCTTGCATGCAATAAACTCAGTTGTTTAAACTTCATCTGTTTCTAGAACTTATTTGTCTGTTACTACGCTGGTCAAACGTTCTGAGGTCAAATTCTTCCGCGACGGGGGTACCTTTAAAGCGGAGACGACGGCACCGAAAAGTTTTGGCGCGCCCTCTCTTTAAAGCCCTCGACAAATATGAAGACAGTACGTACAGTTATAATTCAAACTGAATTAAAAACTACACATCCCAGTTACCATCGTGGTGCTTGTGATCATTGCATTTAACCAATGAAACAGAATTCAAAATCAGTCACATGACTTTGGGGCTGAGTTTCGAAAGCTTAACCTGTCAGCAACAAAGCGAAATCTACACGATAGGCTACCTCAAACTGTCAGTTACACGACTGTGTATGTCGCTTAAGCCAATCCTATTTGGCATTTTAGTTATGGAGGCGGGAAGGTGCTGGTGCCAAGCCGCAGCGAATGAGAGAGACCCTGAGAAAGAAAAAAAATGAATCTGGAGAAAACGCTTGTGTGCCCTGGTGGTAAGGGTAATTAGGGATAGATGTAGAGTTAAAATGTGAATGAATACAAAAACTAGATGTTAAAATCTTGACAAACAGCGATGATGGAGATCTACAAATTTTCCAGAGCCAAAAACTCAAATAGGAAACAAATCTTAAATCATAATTTCGACCTAGGTTTAAGAAATGAACAGGAAAAAGAATATTTTCAGCGAGTGATAAGTTTGTATGTACAGAGGATCATTCCCGCTTAAGAAAAAGTGAAAGGGAAGATTTTGACCGCCATATCTTTACTCTGCCCCTTGTAAGAAAGGAGAGCAGTGAAATTTCAGCTACAGAAGATGCACAGCAAACAGCTAGCACTAGCTCTGCTTGTGATGTAAAGTGCACTAATGAGGTAGTTAGTGAATTAGGAGCACAGTTTAAAAACGTGCATAGTTTAATGGAAGAATGCAGGAAGCTAGATGATGAAATAGCTAGGTTAGACAAGAAAAAAAAGAGAAGAGGACTTTATAAGGCTGAAAATGAAATTCAAGCTCTCTCAAATAAATTAAGCAAGGCAAATGAAAAGTTAGGGCATGGAAGTGTTAGGAATGTGAATAAAAGGCTTAGATGCAGGGATAGTAAAATTCAGACACTTGAGCAAAAATCTGTGGAGTGTGAGCAGGTAGTCATTTTGAATGAACAGGAGAAAAGTGAGTAAGAGAAGGAAAAGGCACAGCTAGAGAAGAGTATTGATGAATTGCAAGAACAGTTGGAAAAGCTTAGATATACAAAAAAAAAGGAATTGCAGAAGGTTGCGTATTATAAAAGGAAATGTGATTCTGAAGCAGATTTAGCACATAGGGTGAGGGACCTGAATGAGGAGGTACAGTTCTGGCAGGGAGAATATGAAGGCTTGAAAACAGACATAGGCAGGATAGTGAGTCACAATATTAGCACATATGGAAAAGGCAAGTATTGTGATGCTGTAAGAGAGGCTTATATGGATTTAGTAGCAAACATGGGCGTTAGTGCACAAAAGGCTTCTCAGATAGTCAGTCTAGTTTTTGATAAATTGGTAGGTATTAAGGTAGATAGATTACCAGGGGAAAGTTTTTGTAAATATCTTGTGTTAGAAGCAAGGCAAGTTTCTTTGCAACATCTGAAAGAAAAACTGTTGCAATAAAGTAATTTAACTCTTGCCACAGATGGGACCACTAAATATGGTCATAAATATGGAGCTGCAGGGATTTCTTTCCAGGATGGTAGCAGAATGCATTTAGGACTCAGAGATCAGGCATTAGGTTCAGCTCAGTGCATATTTGACACAGAGAGATGGTGCAAGATGTTGTTAACAGTGGAAGCAAGGATTTGGATGCAACACGTTCTGAGATGGAAATTGTCTGCAAAATTACAAATCTAATTGGCGACAGGGCAAGTACAGAAAAAAAAAAAATGAAATTCTGGTGCAGTACAGAACTGATATCTTGCCTGAAATTGTAGATGGATTTGATGACCTCAGTGAAACAGACAAGGCTAGGATCGGAGTTATCAATGAGATGTTCTGTGGATTGCATTTAATTGATGGCTTGGCACATCAGGCAAATGTTACACTTTCTGTCGGGGAAAGAATGATTTTTGGTGGTGAAAAGGTGGGCAGTGTTAGTTTAGATTGGATGCATAGAACAGTAGGAGAGAGTGGTACAGCTAGATTGATTAGATCAGTGTGCAAAGCCGTCCATGAAAGAGGGTGTGAGAAGAGTGGCAAATCTGTGCAGTTTAGATCTTTTTTGTTGAGTCAGGGGAAATCTGATCATATCCCTCTGGTTCCCTTTAAAGGAAACCGAATTAATGCAATGTTCCACAATGCAGCTGGAGTTTATTTTTTGCATGTTGAATTGCTGGAATTCATGCATGATATACTTAATGAAAATAAATTAATAGGAGCAGTGTTTGAGGATTTGAGTGTAGGTCAGTTTATTGCACGATGCAGAGCACTGGGAATTATTTGTAAATTAGTGACAGAGCCTTTGTGGAAAGCTCTGGGAAAAAAAAGAGCATGTTTTAGAAATGAATGCAAGATACAGGGAGCTAGTGTGCAAACTGAAAGAATGGCAGGCTGATAGCAGTAAATTAGTCAGAGGTGAGGTACACTTGTTTATCGACATAGCGGTACATTCTGGGCCTGTTCTGCAGAAGCTCACAGAACAGAGAAGCCCTGAATTTGAGGACATGACTAGACAGGCTGTGGAACTGATCCTTGCTAGTTTTGTAAAGGTGTGTTGTAGGATGGTAGCAGATCATTTAGAATATGGCAGATATGATGAGGTTTCAGAGGAGATGTTTGAAAACCTTGAATTAGCACCCAAGACGAATGTGAGCTGTGAGAAGGATTTTGTAATCTTTGATAATGTACTTAAAGTTAAGGCCAGAGCAACAGCATTAGCTGTCGAGGGTATGATTATGTTCGAGGAGAAGAGGTCTTGGCAGTGGCTTCAAAAACTAGATTCTGAAAAGAAGGCAGAAGTTGTATCTCAAGCTAGAGAATCAGTTAAAGAGCAGAGGGCTGTGTTTTGTGAGAGGATGGCTAGGATAAGAGATGCCAGGTTGCAGACACTTAGAAGAAGGAAAAAAAGATAGAAAAGGAAACAAGATATAAGGACAAAGGAAGTACTAGCGGTAGAGATAGGAAAGTATGGGATACTTTGGAACAGCGAGGAAGAAATAGATGAGCAACTGAGGAATTTAGATGAGGACAAGAAGCTTCCTGCAGTTACAGCACAGTTGAAGTTTAGGAGATTTGTGATAGAAATGAAAAATGAAATTAGAGTTTTCAATTTTTCAAAGGACAGGAAAAGGCTTAGTCTAGAACAGCTGATTGCTAACTTAAAAAGTGTTGTCTGCAGGCCAGAGGAAATCCCAGATACATCTAGAGAAGACAAAGATTATTGTTTGGCACCATCAGAAGGTATTGTTGAAGAAAAGGCAGAGTTTTTAATGGAGGCTGTTAAGGCTAGAGATCTAGGTAGAAAAAAGGTTGGTATGGAAAGATTAAGAATTCCTATGTTAATTAAACCAGAACACTTGTTAGGAAAGAGAGTTAGACATGCTTTTGATGAGAAAGGTAGGAAGGTGTGGTACAAGGGCACATTGCTGAAATGAGACTAGATGGCCAGGAGTATATTTTTAAAATAAAATATGATGGATTTAGAAAAATGTGGTGGTTTGTTTTGTAGAAAGATTATATGGATAGTTATTTAGAATTGCTTCCTGTTAGTGCAGAGGACTTCGTAGGCAAGAAAGTAGAGTACATGTTTGTGAGTAGTGAAGATGGGAGTGAATGTTGGTGGCCAGCTATGTAGAACAGGAGACTTGTTTGTTGTGGATTATGTAGAGGAGGGTGATGATGAAGTTAGTCGCATAACTGAGTATCCATTGTTAGATGATTACATGGATAATGAGGTGAGGATTGTTGCTTAGTTTCGGGCTGTTGCTAATGTTACGCTGTGTGTCAGATGCAGATAATTTTGAGGAAGACGAATAGGAAAACATCTTGTAGTTGATGCTGATGTGCCAGGGAGGCTGTTGAAAAGCTGATCCCTGGAGCCAGCATCTTAAGATACCTGTATTTGTAGATACCTTGGAAGTAAATTAATTTGAAAACATGCAGATTATGGATGCTGATGCGCCAGGGAGGTCAAAAGGCTGATCCCTGGAGACAGCAATATGAAATTAATCCTCTATACATAACTGCTGATGTAACTTCCCCGTGCCTTCTGATAGCTGGTTTCCAGCACTGTATATAGTTACTCATTAGTTATAATTTTTAACATTTACATTGTTATTCATTGTTCATTGCTATTCATTGAATATGTTTGCTGTTCAGTTATAGTTTATATACTTTTAAGATTTATTTTGTGATGTAGCTGTGATAATAACTTTTTTCCCATAAGATCCAAAGAAAGTGTATGTCCTCAGCGAATCTATGTTGCAGGGCCTGGAAAAACTGATGCCAGCAAAGCAGGTGTGGCTGCACCCTGGCACAACACTGGAGCGCAGTGCCCACCAGCACCTGTACCACCTCCAGGCCCTGAAAGAGGATATATTACTAATCATTAACATAGGGACAAATAACATAGCTCAGGGTGACGCACCCTATGACATCCTTAGAGCTATGAAAGAACTGATTGTGGCAGTAAGGAGAGCATCTCCTCGTAAGGTTCATTTTGCAATCTGCTCAATTTTGCCACGGCTCTGGGATGACTCATTTACAGCTTGAGCTGTGAAAAAAGCTAACCAGGCTCTTTCAAAGCTCCCTTCTCAGATGGACCATGTGCAGCTCCTCAGGAGCAACACAGTGCTTCTGAAGAATAAGCAGCCCATTGCTCAGTCCTTTGCTGCTGAAGGGCTTCATCTCAGTGCCGATGGGAAAAGGAGCATTTTTCAGTATATTTTAAATTGTATTACTCATTATTTCAGAACTTTAGTTTGATTTATTTTACTAGTCCCACATTTTATTTCATAATTTACTTTTTTGTTTACTTTCATTTTTTTATATTTTAATTTTGTCAGATCAAATGCACATTTGACCAAAGTCTTGTAAATGATTACGTTTTAAAAGACATGGGAAAAAGTGCAACAATTTATTCCAACGCAATTTTAATATTACTATATTTGTCATTCATACCTTATATTATGTATGACAATTGTTATATTTATAATTTATACTAACACTGTTTTGTACAGATGAAACCTTTCCAAAATGTATAAATCATTAAAGATTATTAAAAACGTATTATTTTCCACGTGTAATATAATTAGGAAGTACAATAAGATGTTGTTTTAATGGTTATAAAATGATCTGTCTAATTTGTTGAAAAAGCTGTTTGTTTAATGATAAGTAAAGGACTTAGAAGTAAAAAGAGATGCTTCATATTGCTAGATTAAAGTTAAAAACTAATTTATAAATGCAGACGCGATTGGTTCCATAAGCGCCCCAGGCAGCAGAACGTTTGTTCTGTACTGCTGAACTCCGCGTCTCCTCTCTCTCTCGGTGCCGCCCCCTCTCTGATGGAGCACAGTGGGAGGTACGTTATTTTCAGAGCCTCTGGTTGGGAAAAAAAGACCTGCTGATCAGTTTCACACAACAGGAAGAGAAAAGAATGGGATTTTTTCTCTTCAAAATGTGTGTTGTTTTTATTAAATTCGTGTATTTTAAACGTTTAATTAAGAAGTAAAAACCTTACAGCATACACAAAGATTCTGAGCTTATCACGAGGAAGAAAAATCACACATTTTTCACGCATAAAAACTGGTTTTTAACTCTCGAAACCTGTTTTTATAGGTTTTAAAGTCGTGCAATTTCTAAGTTAAGCAGGAACACATCATTATATCTCATTTTTTATTTCTTTTTAATTTTTTTAAAAAATCGTTTGCCCAGCCTACTGTTACTATAACTGATACCAGAAGTTTTAGAAGTGTAAGTAAATACATTTGGCTATATTTACATAATGCAATTATATTTCTTGTCTCACATCTACCTTTGTTAGGAATTTACTTTTTTAAAGTTATTTGTGATTCAAGAAATAAGAACACAACTGCTTAGAGTGGAGTAATTTAGTCAGTAAAGGTAAGCCATTGTCCTACTGTATTTCAGCAGCAATAATGGAAAGAGTTCCCAGAAATGTATCCCTGGGGTATCTTACCTGTAACTGTAGGTTGTCTTCTTGTGATCCAGAGCCAAAATGCCTGTACCAAACGATTCCCTCATTGATGTCCTGTTGGGTGAAAGAAGTGGTTGTAGTGGCTACTCTTCCATCAGGCAAATGCTGCCACCCATCAGCAGGACCATCTGCTGGCATGGGTACAAGCAAGACCACTTCTCCTAAAACAAAGCGAAATAAGAACATTGGACACAGATGGCAAGTTATTTAATTAATTATATTAACACTTTGGTACACTGAGATATTCTTAGATTACATGATAGCAAACAAACAGTATGTTAATATCAGTGAACTGAAAACAATCTCTGACACACAAGAAACTGATTAATTCAATTATTGTGTTTAGTTAATTGTTTCAAATGGAATATATTTATTCAGTTACATTATTTCCTATATGGGCACGAAATGCTACATAAGGATTTATACATATAGAATTTATTTGCTGCCCACCTTGTGTAAAGACACTGTTTGCCATGTACAGATGCAGCCATTTAAAAAATGCATGAAAACTCATTGCTGCTGTAAGTGGGCTGTGCCTTACAACAGTGTGATTTGGCTTGTTGAATCATACTGTTTAAAGATGATCAATAGGTGGCACATGATAGCTTTATTTAATCTATTGTACCACTTATTTAAATCTAGTTAATATTAAATATTAATATGTAATCATGTAACCAAAAGGGGCTATGAAAAAAATGTATATGAACACTATTAATTATATTAATTTATTAATATAAATATATTTAAATAGTTGGTAGCAGAAGCTGAAAATAAAAAAATAAGGTATATAACTATTCCATCTTATGCATAAAAGTTCTGTATTAAATTCTTTAACTCAGTCAATTGTTGTGGTCATTTTGGGAAAGATTTGATGCACTTGTTTTAACAATGTTTTCTATGAGCACATGCTCATAAACAATATATACTTTAAAGAATATATACATACTGTATCAGTATCAGTAATATCAAAATATTTTTTATTTATAATGTGTTGTTTTAGTGTGTTTCCCAGTAATTTATTGCAAGTTCTCATTCAATGTTTTTTATTCCAACTGTTTCATTACAAAATGAAATCGACTTTGGGCACTTTAGGTTTCACTTCCTCTGCATGCAAATTCAACATCTGTAAGTTGAATTGTTTTTTATACATGTTTATATATTATATATAATACTTATTTGCAGTGTAATAGAAAAGTAAATGCTTGTAGCTATTAATTTAGCTTGTTCAAGCAGTGTGATGCATTTGTTCAGCATATCTGTGTGAAACTAAATCAAAACTTCTGATTTTCTGAAAAAAATATCCTTATTTTTTATGATTAAAATCTAAATCTATATTTCTTTTCTGTAGCTGCCCTTTATTCTTTTCTATTAACAGTTAACACTGAATAGTTAATTACCCCTACAATTCAGCCAATTAGCCATTACAATAACTGATTTTTGTATCAATTCATATGATACAGGCACCTAATGACATTTTGAGAGGGGGACAATTTATATGTTTTATGTCTATACTGGTTTCCTTCTATCATCTAGATTGTGTAATTAGCATTAAGAAAAAAAATAATTAAATTTTAAAGCACCTGTACACCTGAAAAACACAACAAGATTACAATAAACTTATTACAGATGCAGCCATTCAAAACAAGCAGGGTACGCTGCGGTAAAACGCTGTGGGCATGTCGCATCATAATGCATCATATTGTATAATACCGCAGTTATGATAAAAGTATCCGGAATCACCGACAGGTGGAGCTAATAAAGCTTAACCTCTCATGTACAGCATTTGAGATGTTGCCAGAAAACGAATAGTTTCAAATTCCCGTCACTGCTGAAGGACAATGTTTTTCCAATTAAGAATTTAAGTTGTATACTCTTTAGACTTTTAATAATTTTAAACTGTGTATTACAGCATGTTAATCATTAAACAATAAAAAGTCGGTATACTTTATAAAAGCAAGATTGCTCAGTTGGACAAAAATACAAAACCTACCACCTTTATCATAAATATTTTAATTATGCAGAAATATTTTATGCATCAAAGTCTTTATGGAAGATATTACTAATAGTATTAATAATGAATGGCCTTGGACAGGCTGTAAGCTCAAAGTATTACCGTGGTCCACTCTCTTTGTAACCATCTTTGTAAACTAAAAGACTTTTGTTTTTTCATTGACAAAAAGTAACACCACGATGCACCACCATAAACTATATTAATTTAGGAACATAAACATATTATGTAAACTTTATATGGCTGGTGTGTATTTTTTCTTTAAACTACCAATACCAGCCATATACAGCTTACATAATATGTTTATTTTCCTAAATTAATATCGTTTATGATCATCAGACGCGTTATGCTCCTTTTCTTTTCATGCTCAGCTACTAAAATTTCCCTTTAGTTGTAAAATTCCACATAAATATTTAATACTAAGCGGATTACAACATGCACAGTAAAGAGATTAAATGATTAGATCTTTTCACTAATGGCCAATTAGTGAAAACGAGTGCCCCTGTTGGTCAATTTGGCCAGCCAATCACGTACCACGGTACAACGCAGTGGCTTGTGGGTAGTTGCATGTGGTATGGGTTTGTACCGTGCATTTTGAATGGCTGCATCTGTATATATATCCGGCTAACAGCAATTTAAGAGTGTCACGTTTGCTATATGAAGGTTCATCGATTTTACTGTTACTTTTATTAACTAATTTAATACAGAAATTGTTGATATAGTATACATGTTATTTATTGTATTTCATAATTAGAGAAATAGTCTTTATTAACTCCTAAGGAGAAATTTTGATAAAAGTATAATGTGCCTACTGATTGGGAATTAAACTCAATAGATTCTACCGCTAAACCATTGTGTTACTCTGCTTGAACAA
Organism: Lepisosteus platostomus; assembly: GCF_059453375.1. NCBI lineage: Eukaryota > Metazoa > Chordata > Actinopteri > Semionotiformes > Lepisosteidae > Lepisosteus > Lepisosteus platostomus. The sequence goes on along the minus strand of NC_142614.1, from coordinate 38,718,943 downwards.
GCTACATTAAAATAACACAAGTGTTTCATTTCCCATTACACTGCAAAGAAGTGTTATATATAACTGATGTTATAATTGAATGCAGAAGAATTGAAATGAAACTGGACACAAAGTACATTCAAAGAGTTTAGAAATAAAACAATTTGAATAAAAAACATTGATCGAAAACTTGCACAAAATAACTGAGAAACACTCACTAAACACTAAAAAACATCATACTATAAATCAGAAAAAGTCTGGCATAATAATTGTGACATTATTGTGGCAAAACTGTAGTTTCCTTAGAGAAAAAAATTCTTTATATAGCACGGATTTCTATCAGCTCCAATGCAGTATGTGACCGTAAGTCATTCTCTGAAAGATATTCAAGTCACTGTTATCCTCTTTTCTATGTGCTGATTTGCTATTCATTATTTTTAAAGCCTCTATGTATAATTCATTAACAAAAATCAAAATCTAAAATAAAAGTATCTGTTTTGTTATTACTATACTCAATTACTAATAATTCTATTTGTAATTAAAATATGAAACATTCTGTTACTATACAGTATGAGTAGAGCAGGAAAGCACTAATCAGTTAATAAACATTCAATTTTAATTATTAAAATAATATTTATGTGATAGATACATGCAGCTAGATTCACTCTGCCACCTGGCAGTTTTGCAGAGTAGTGCAGTCCTGATCCACACGTTGCTTTTCATTATTCAGCGGCACTAGTTGTGATGTGCCGTATGACACCTCGCATATTTTAAATAGGTGCATCTGTACTTTGTAATGTCAATATCTTGAGTATAGAAAGACACTTTCTTTCATGTATGTTATTCTTCAAAAAATTTTATGCATTATTTGACATTGAAAAATTGCATATCTGAATAGAAAAAAAATATCTGGGCAATATTTCAATTTAATAATACAGCAAACCTCAGAAATTAAATTAGTTAAATGACAGAAAATTACAAAAAAGTTACTTATTTAAAACAGTTACTTCAACATAGACAAAAGACATGAGGTACCATATCTGAGGTTTTCTTTTGAGGGTAGAATTGTGTAGTGAACCTCAGAGTCACTCAAATCGTGGTATTTTGCTTTCAGATATTTGCTGGTTATTTGGAACATTCTGCCTTCATGAACCCAAGCAGTAGGAATGGAGAGCATGTGAGGAGATTTTCCCTTTTAGAGCAAATACATACACAAAAAAATAACATTACAAATTACATTATGCAATTATTTTAAAGGGATAAAACATTGCAAAATACTACATTATTCACTTTTTAAAAGAAAAGTGTTTCATCTACAATTAAAAAACCTAAATAGAACATACAATATTGTGGAAAACTCAAGAGATTCTAAGAAAAAAAAGACATTTCAGTAACCTATCAGTATGTTTTTGGTATCGGGAGGAAACCCATGTGAACATGGAGAGTACATACAAAATCTATTAATCAAAGCTAAAGGTCAGGTTTTTTTTTTACAATGGCAGTAAAAATGCAAAATTAAACTAGTTATCTTCATATATTAAAGTCAGGACGTTCAAAAGCCATGGAATATATGAAACGTTATAGGACATATAAGACATATAAGGATATAAAAAATAGTGAGAAGAATTCTCTAAAAAAAGTAGAAACAGTAACAAAACATTAGTCATACCTTTTGAGCAACCATGATGTGGAAAAAAATATTCTGGAAATTGTGGCCATCATTCATCTGCAGGATGACAGTATCCTGCTGTCCATCTGAGCCATCATGAGCATACTTCAGCTGCTTTTGCTCAAGTTCCTCTGGTTTGAACTGCTGCACTGGCATATCACCATGGGCATGAACAAGATGACCATGTTGTGGAGGCTCAAGTACCATGACCAAAACATCCTGAAGATTGTCCTCATCTTGAATGTTCAGAACTGATTTTGTGATGGTAACAGTTTCCCCTCTATTGACCAACAAAACTTCATTTGTCAAAACAAATGGGACCTGAATGAGAATAACAGGACTGCATCAATCACATACTGTATTTACAAAGAAAATCTAATCTATTAAACAGTACTTTTTTAAAATATTAGGGCTGATGTTTAATTTTGAGGATCCTCTCAAATTTGTATGCAGTAAAACCTGACCAATAATTAATTGTTAAAAAGGTCTTCCAGTGTAAAATTAGAAGTGAAATACTGGCAAAAGCAGTAGGTTCCAAAGAGATTTGCTGTTAGTGAAGAATGTCTTCTCTGTTTTCTGTTTTGAAAGTTATTACTAGTATACAGTATATCAGGTGGGTATCTGCGTCAGCATGCGTAGTCTGCGTAGTGTTCACACCCGAAGAAGGCTTCACAGCCGAAACGTGTTTCCTCTCTTCTCTTTTCAGCATGGAATAAACCTATTACTTGTTCCTTTACAGTATATATCAACTTGTCATATAAAACTATTTAGCCTGAGATAAAATTGGTTATCCTACCCTTGTCTTAGAAACTGTTTAGAAAAGCAAAAGAGATACGCAAGGCTATAGGGGCTAGAACTGATCACCATTTTTTGTAAACTTGAACATAAAGTACAGATCTCAAAGACAGTGTGACAATACAAAAAACTTAATTTAATCAGACAGACAACTCATAAAGATCTTATTAAAATTTTATTTTGCATAGTTATGTGAAAGAAAAGTGCAAATGTGCGAACTATAAATGATAGTGTACAAACATTTCTGTTTATTTGGTTTGAACAAGGTGTATAAACTGAATGTGTCTAAACTAAAATCATTTGAATTAATGATTTCCAGAAAATGAGAATGCTGAAAAAAAAAACTCTATCAGGCAAATAGATCACTTATTTTTCTCCAAAATGTTCATAAAACGGATGTATAGTAATTTACCCAAAATTATAGTACAGTGCTAGCATAGCTTTTATCTGACTTGTGTCTCCTGCTCTACAATTTAATATACTCTACACTGGATAACTATTTGTTGCATTGGTTATTTTGCCAGAGAACATAAATAAGTTCAGGGTCTTATAATGCACCTAAACAGAACAAACCACATTCCAGTGCCAGACTGCAATGGTATTTATCTATAGCATACAACTGTCTTGTTATGACTGAATATACTTTGATGGCACTATTATGAAAACAGTGGCATGCATTCTACATGCTGCTACATGAAAACTATCTTCTGGTTCTAAAACAAAAACTGTGTAGTGTTAAAAGACTACTTTGCATCACTGTTATTAACTTTAACATACTTTGATGCATAAGTACACTAAAGTTCAGAACAACTGAGAAATTAATATTGTTTTTACTATTAATATTGATGAGATACTGCAAGGTTTAAGTGTCTTAAATTGCACCAAACAGTTATGCAATCATACTATTACATAAAATAAAAAAACTGGAAAATAAATGGAAGACGGTGTGAACTTTTCAATATCTCTTAATACCTTTCTGAACACATTTATGACATCAGACATGCCACCAGTGGGATCAATGAATTTAATTCTTATTGTTTTCCATGTGAATAAAGAATGTATTGTGGTAAACAACCTAGTGAAGCCATTTCTGAAACCCAAAGGAAAGTTCTCACAAGTAGGCTTATGAGGAGCCGATCTGCCTCTCTCGTACAGACTGAGTACAATAGATGCCTTTCACATTACCTGCAGGGAAATTGCTTGGATGTTAATTGTCTCTGTCTGAGAGAACAGCTGTTGATCCCCAGCTCTCAGGAAAAGCTGACCATTCCTATAACAATTCAAGACAAGAAGTTATTTCCCTTCCTGTTGGATACACATTAATAATTATTTTAAACACAAATTTAGAGGTACTATTGTTTGGGTTAGCTCTGTTAAGACATAGCACGCTTCAGTGCCAGACATACACACATTTTACAAGTAAACATCCTCAGTTTACAGAGGTTAGGTTAATTTTCAAGAATATCTACAAAATGAAAGACTCACCCAATTCAAGGAACTCACTCCAATAGGTTAAAACAAACATTTTAACATTAAAGGCCTGTTACTTATAAGGTGTGGTGAAGCATTTGACATATATTATATGTTCAAGCCTAAACAAATTGCATAAAAATTGTGGGTTCTGACTGTCAAAGAAACTCTTTTTGGAAATTGTTGGTACAGTACGATCTATGCATTTATGCCTACAATAAAAAAAAGTTATTTTTCTAGACACATTATAATGCTTTATGGTTTAACTCTTTAAATGACTTATTGGTGAACTTACTGGATGCATATTTCTTCTTAGAAGCCTTTAATTAAAATAGCTAAAAACATTTCTTATATACAGTATATTTATATTGCTTTGTAATAAAATGCTAAAAATAAGTCCTACCTATAACCTGTGAGAACATAACTCCAAGCAAAAATAAAATTAGGATAGTGAGATGCAAATCAAATAAATACTGTAAAACAATGTAACGATGCTTCTTCAATGTAACGTCTCCGTATTTCAGATGAAACATGTCTAATTATATTACACAGACATACAATTGTTTTTTGTCATTCACATGACTTTGGGCTTCTTTAAAGAACTGTAGTCACATTAATGCTCACACAGAAATGCAAGTTGATATATATATTTTTTACATTTCATAGTAGTTATGAAGTCTTACCCTCTCCTACCCCCTCTACAACAAAAACATTTCAAAAAGGAAACAGACAGAGGCAACACACCACATACTCACTTTGATTTGTCTTTGGCATGGATAAACCTTACAGTGTTTTCTATCAGGTCAGTAAATGTAAATGTATCTTCCCTGTTTAATTTAAATTCCTTTCCATTCATTTTCTTTATCAACCTGCCATTGTTGGGAGGTTGAACAAGCTGGAAAATAAGATTCTCGATGGAGGTGTCTGGGTCACGAACACTCATGAATGAAAAATCCAGTTGCTTAGTTCCACCAATCTTCACTATCAGAGAACCATTCACATACAATACTGGAGCGTGTTTGTTTTCTGCAGAGAGACAATATCATCTTTAACCAAGCACAGAATATTCTAGAATCATGTCTACATTTTTCCAATAGAAGCATGACGTTGCCGTGGAACTGGAGGACACAAATGCACAGTTACATAATGTATGTTAAAAGTTAAATACACTAATTTCGTGAATATATCAATGAAAAACATTAGTGGTACCTTTACATGTTCTGTTTTTTCTGTTGATGTTAAACCCGTATCCACAGTCCAGTGTACAAACACCATCTTTTAAGTAGGTGTTTTTGTTGCACACTCTGCACTGGTGAGCACTATCACATTCAAGGCAATCAGTAGAACAGGCTGAAAAGTAAAAAATGTTAAAGGTGACATCACATGTGTTAGTATTTTTTCAGTTTTTTTCAGTTCCATACAAGCCTTTTTGTGAAGTGACCAGGGTATTGTTAACTCAAAGACATTTTCTTCTGTCTGACATACATAATTAATTTACCCTACTACACCCTAATAAAATTACTTTTTCAGAAGTATGACATTATCAATAAGATCCAGAAAAAATCATTTTTTATTTTAAAGATCAATTGTGCATCAGTGTGCTCAAATGGAACACAGATACAGCCGCTCAGAACATGCGTCATTTGTTGGTAACACAGTTACCTTTAAAGCAGCATGGTATTACTGGCCAAAGACAATCAATAGGTGGCACTTGTGGTGCGCTAGATGTTAGTGAAATGATTACTTCATTTAATCTGTTTCCCTATTGTTTATCATCTTTAAATCCATTTAATATGGAATATTAATATAGAATAGTGTAACTAAGGGAAAATGTGGTAGCTGACAATAAAAATATCAAACATAACATCCCTGAATGTCATAAACTATATTAATGTAGAAAATATAACAAATATATTATACATATTATATATAGCTGGTAGTGGTAGCTAAAGACAAAAAGTACACAACAATATTCCAAGTTTTTCATAAACATTTTCTGCATCAAAGTCTTAGACTCGTCATTTGCTGTGGTTATTTTGGAAAAGTTTTGACATGCTAACTATACACTCATAAGAACATTCAGTATGTGAATTTTTGCTAATCCAAACATGAAGAATTTGTGCCTTGTAATTCGTTATAAGAACAAAATTTCGCTAATCCGAACTTTGAAGTTCGAAAGTGACCAATATTGACTGAGAACCAAGGCATTGTGGTTAAGGACACAATGAGGCAGCAGTCCTTCATTTACGATCACTGCGAAAGCTTGTGCTCTCATTTTAAAAGTGTTATTTTGTGTTTGTTTTGTAGTTGTTGTTCAATATGGGCCCTAAGAAAGAGTTTTCTTGTTTGTTTCCATGTTTTATGTATTTTATTTAATTCTGACTAGCTTTCTTATTTTTCTAGTCAATTTCTTTAGAGTAATAGTCGACACCAGTACGGGCATTGTTCTAGCCATTCGTTTGGATAGAGATCTATTACAAAGAATGAAAAATGTAAATATTATATCATATTATTTTACAGCTATAGTTGGCTTATTTGAATAGAACTGTGTTGTTTACTAAGCTTGCTATAATGGTCTGTATATGGTATCATATGTTTAGGGTGGTTTTGGAGTGAACTTGTCTTCGGTTCGGAACAGGGTGGAATTTTCCACATAAGAAATAATGGAATTTTTATTTTCGATTTACAATCTCCCGCCTTCCGAACAGATTTTCAGGAACGAATTCAGTTTGGATAATGGAGAATGAATGTATTGAATTTATATACTCTAGAAAAATCGATTTAAAAAAATAACTGTACTATTATTATATACTGGGATTGAACCCGTTCCGTCAGCGTCAGGGAACCAGCTGGCTGGGCTAAAGGAAACCTCAGTCCAGGTGCCTAATTTGCTCTGGGAGGTTGTGTCTGGCAAAATTGGATCTGGCGTGTGTATTGCCAGTAATTGGAGAACATCAATACGATGGGCAAATGACTTTTTCTTTTTAAACTACATCAAAAATAAGATACAATGACATGTCCTTGCCAAATATTGCATGACTTTAAAAGCTGTAAAAAACTGGTTTAGTTAAAAACCATTTTTAAGCATGAAAAGCGAATTATTTTTCTTCCTCGTGATCAGCTTAGTTTGCATACGTTGTAAGATTTTAACTTTTTACTTAAATGTTTAAAATACTTGAATTTCATAAATGTAACACACATTTAATACAGAAAAAAATCACATTATCTTCTCTTCCAGTTATGTAGGACAGATCAGCTGGTCTTTTTTTCCCCAATCAGAGGCTGTGAAAATACTGCGCTCCAACAGAGGCGGGGGAAGGGGGGGGGGGGGGGCAGCGCAGCCCGATCTTTCCTGTGCGAATGGCACCAATCGTCTCTGCATTTATCACTTAGTTTTTAAAATTAAACAATGTAAATCATTATCTTTGTCTTCTACATCCCTTAATTAACTTTAAGGATATCACCATTTAGATTTATTTTTCATACAAAGCAGGAACGTATTGCACACCCTAATGGCATATTTAATAAAAGCAAAATTGCTCAGTTGGACAAAAGTACATAACCTTCCACCTTCATCATAAATACTTTAATTATGCATAAATATTTAATGCATCAAAGTCTTTAACTTGGTAACTTACATGGGTTCGGGTTTTAAGGTGCTTGTTCTAACATTGTTAGTTATTATTAGTTGTAGTGATTTAACATCACTTGATAGTAATATGAATATGGAATCGTGTAACAAAGCAGCTAAAGTATCACAAGTGGGTGTTTTGGAAACATTTGACATTCATTTTTTTTAACTTCTATTGTCCTTGTAGTGGAAATGAGCACTGTAATGTAGCAAACTGCACCCAGGCGGTTCAATGCGCAATCAGAGCATTACTTTCGGTCTGTTTCTGATTAAACCAAATGCATAAAAGAGTCCACTATCATAGCTTATTGTGAACATGATGTGTCTCTTTCAGGTTTCCACCTGAATTAAGAAAATCTATATTTTCTTTTAATCCAAATGTCAGCAGCTAGTAATCAGCCTACAATGTAGCTTGAAATTAAAAAAAAAAAGTTTAAACTGTTCTATATAGTACACCGCCTGGAACTGAACCTGGTTCGTCAGCGTCATTCAACAGGGAAACAACTGGATGAATTATTGTAATGGATAAGGACAACATTACAGGTTGTGCAAGCTGTTTGCCAGCGTGGTAACATCACCACCCTTCCATGTGAACAGCAGGGATCTCAGCGCCTGGGCTGAGGGGAGCTTAAGCTTTAGCTCAGCTGGCTGGTTCCCTGTTCAGTAACACCAGAGACCCAGTTTCAAGCCCCAGCGGTGGAGGACTGACCTGAGTTGGGAGCGGTGAGGGCACAAACCCACGAGCACCCGAAAACATTACATTATTGTACGTGATGGTTTTATGTTTAAGGATTTCTTCACGGAAATCTTTCAATTAAACGAGGGAGGGGGGAAGGATTATTTTTTACAATTGCCAGTAATCAGGGAACAGCTTATCAACACGATGGGCAAACGTTTTTTTTATTTTTTTAAATTAAATAAAAAATAAGATACAATGACGTGTTCCTGCCTAACTCAAATATTGTTTGACTTTAAAAGCTGTAAAATATGTTTTAGATAGTTAAAAACCACTTTTAACTTAAAAGTTGAAAATACTTGAATTTAGTAAAAGTTAAAAGTACTGATTTAATACCTCTTGTTAGTAATATTAATATGGAGTCGTGTAACTAAGCAGCTACAAATATCACAAGGGGACATTTTGGAAACATCTGACGTTTGTTTTTTAAGAATTATATATTATTGTCCTTATAGTGGTAATAGGTAATGGACTGTCATGTAATGCGCTGCACCCAGGCGGTTCAAAGCCAGATCAGAGAATTACTTTGTTACATAACTGAATATATAAAAATAGTCCATTATTATAGCTTGTTTGTTGGCATTATTATTGTTGTATCTGGATAAATTAAGTGATGGTATTGTGATTAAGGATTAAGTTAAACAGAGGAAAGAAGGTTTTTTTTACAACTGGCACTCCTGACTGATTTAATTCCCTTCATTTAGCTGAAATGGATAAAGAAATCATTCAATAGTTATATGTATTGGAAGGCTCTGTTTTAACAGACACTCCAACTGAAACCTGTGTTGTACAGTAATATAGACGTGGGTAATGTCATCCCCATTAAACAATGTGCTTATCGCACAAAACCTGCTAAACTAGAAATTAGACACAAGAAGTGTATTATTGGACAATGCTGTGTGGCTCTGGTGGAATTTCTCTGTAAAGTTATAGAGGAGACACATTGTGTATCGCCTCTTTTACACTTGTAAGATCATTGCAATGTTAATGCGACACAGAAGATATTAAAGTTTACAAAGAAAGTGGATTACAGTAATACTACCAGCTATATAAATACATATATTTAGATCCTTAAATTAATATCGTTATTAATTTCTTTAGATAAGAGATTCCATATAATATTCCCTATTTAGCAGATTCTAAAAAGTACGACGTTTTTTACTGCGATAACGAGTGCAAGTATTCATAGAAAAGGTTAATAATTTAACTCACTTAACTTTGAACATGTTGTGATATTTAGAAATACCAACAAATAAAATATAGTGTCGATAATATTTATTATTTTAGTTTTAAAAAACTGTGCAGAGGAATTACAACAGCATTGTGTCCTATCTTTCAGAAGTCAGTTGACTTACACTCTGTTCCAGCGTGATCAAGCAATAATCGTGCCAATACCCAAAAAGCCCTGTCCCTCGGATAACAATGACTACAGGCCGGTAGTGTCACGATTGTAGTCCCTCCTCCTTAAGGGCGCTCCGGATCTTTTCACTTTGGACCTAATTTTGTGCACCTGCCCCTTGTTCTAGCCTCCTTCCCGTCCCCCTTAAAAGCCAGACCCTCAGTCAGTTCCGGGCTTTGCATCTGATTCCCATATCATGCGAGCCCGGGTCCTGATGCATCTGGCTCCATCATGTTTTTAAGTCTCTGTTCTTGTTCCTGTTCCCCCTGCCAGTACCGACCTGGTTCCTGGTTTTAACCCGTCTGTTCCTGATGGACCGCCTGGCTTTGGACTTTGCCCATTTTTTGGATTCCCCGTCTGGATTACCTTTGGATTGTTTGCCTCGGCCACACCTCCCCCGTGCACCAGTGCACCATGGACACGCCCCCCTGTCCTCATTCCCGTCTCCTGCATGACTTTTCTCCCCAGTGTTTTCTCACTTTTGCCCGGATTGTGTCATCCGCATAGGGTCTGGAAAGAACTGTCCCGTTACAGGTAGTCTGTTGTGATGAAATGCTTTGAGAGGATGGGATCCATGCTGTGCTCAGAAGTGAACACTGTACTGGATCCATATCAGTTTTCATATAAACACCGGCGGGGCACCGATGATGCAATCAACAGAATTATGCATCTTCTTCTAAAATACCTAGAGAACCCCAATACCTATGCTCGGATGCCGTTAGTGGACTTCAGCTCTGCATTTAATACGCTGCAGCCCCATCAATTGGTAAGTAAGTTGAAGGAAATGTCCGTTAACCATAACATTATAAGATGGTACCATTCAATTTTAACAAATCGCACACAGTATGTCACAGACCGTAACCTGTGCTGGTCTACATATGTTGAAAGTGTTCGCTCCAAAGTTCAGCAGCGCTTATATTTCCTGCGAAGACTAAGGGTGTTTGGGGTTAGACAGGAAGTAATGCTACTCTTTTACCATGCTGTAATCAAGAGAATTATCAGATATGGTATTTCAGTGTGGTTTGGTAATCTATCAGTTCATTTTAAATTGCAAATTACCCGCCTCATCCAGACAGCTTTGAAGATCATCGGAGTGAAACAGCACCCCTCCCTGCAGACAATCTTTGAAAAATCCATAATCAAAGAGGCAGGAAAAATTATATCAGATCCTTCCCACATCCTCAACTCTGAATATCAACTTCTTCCTTCCGGCAAACGTTTTAGGGTTCCCAAATGTAAGTCAAGCAGATACAAACATTCCTTTGTTCCACTATCCATTAAAGCAGTCAATGCAAATGTCAAGGATAAACACAATTTTGACTCTTACAACCCACTTGAGTGCAATATGTTTTGTGATGTGTTATAAATGTTACATGTTGTTATGTGTTATACTGTACATGTGCGATAGAATGATGTGCAATGTTTTTCTTATTTTATGTAATAGTAAAATGTGCAATGTTTTTCTTCTCTTTTTTTGCGTTCTATTTAAATAGAACAATAAAATCTTATCTTAAAGAAACCCCCAACCTCTAGCATGCAAGTCAGATGCCTAAGCCATTACACCAACGCACCAATTGACAACGTAAGCTATAACTGAACAGAGCAGGCAAAAAGTTTCCAAGTCGCTGGTGAATGAGTCAAATTGCTACAGATGTTTACAAAGTGTAATATTGTAATAATTTGAGCTATATAAATATAATTATATCATTATTATTTATTTAGATACTCAATTCCATGTTATATTCCCTATTAATCAAATTCTAAAAAGTATGCGTTTTTTTATTGCGATAACGAGCGCAAATTTTAATAGAAAAGGTTAAAACATTATAACTTTTTATGAAGTATATAAACTTAATATAGTTAGAAGGAGCACGTAAAAAAATTCCAAAATAACTACAGTATGTAACCGAATTAAAGACTTTGATGCTTAAAACGTTTATGAAGAAAGTGGAATACTGGTGTGTATTTTTATTTAAACTACCAATACCAGCCATATACAGTTTAGATAATATGTTTATGTTCCTAAATTAATACGGTTTATGACCTTCAGATGCATTAGGCTCCTCTTCTTTTTATGCTCAGCTACTAAAATTTCCCTTTAGTTGTAAAATACCATATTAATATTCAATATTAAGTGGATTTAAACATGCACAATAAAGAGATTAAATGATTGCAATCGTTTCACTAACAACCAATGAACCATAAGTGCCACCTGTCGGTCATTTTGGCCAGCCAATCACATACTGCGGTATAACGCACTGAACTGAATATAATTTTGCGCGGTATGGGGTTGTACCTTGCATTTTGAATGGCTGCATCTGTATATATCACAACATGTTAAATATTAAAATAATATTAATTAATTAAAAACATGAATGAGTTAGGAAACATGAATACTGTTAATGGCTGGAGTAAAAACCAGTTCTGCCAGTTTACAAAAAAGTGGAGAAGGAATGAGTGGTAGCTAAAAATTAATTTATGAATAATAAATATTATTTCAAACTGCTTGTATTTTGTTGAGGGTTATTTGTCATTGATTAAACTTTCACTTTTAGATTAAAACTGAGAGACTAAAGAAACCTGTTAAAATATCTGCCTTGTGACATTTCTCATACCGCTCCAAAGCTGTGTTCAGAGTAAAATCCTCTAACCTGAATGCCATGACGGACACACCACCAATTACCCCTACACATTACCCATACACAAAAGACCACTAAAACTAAAACAATCCTAAGCGCACACATGCACCAAGGAAAAAAATGGCTCCTCAAAACAGATCAAAGATCAAGGACCACCCCCCAAATATGTTAAATTCCCACTACAGCATTACAGCAAGATGAAAGTGGGGAACACCAGAAAAGACGGATATAACAAACATGCAGACACAAACTGAATAACAATGCAAAGTGTATTTCCAAGAATAGCAATTAATAATGTATAACAAGACCGTCAAAGAAGCAGACCTTAAGTTTAGAATATCACAGTAGGAGACAGAACTGTTGAGTTTTTATTATTTTATAAAATAATATGAGTTTATTAATATAACTGTTTATAGTTTTTAGTTTTTATTGAGTTTTCAGAAGGCTCAAACAGAAGTAGTAAACACTTCTGCTAACACGGCAGCTTGTAAGAGCAATATATATGATATATTTATAAGATATATGATATATATACTGTATATAATAATCAACTAATTACTAAATATCCAATTTAGTAATTTTGTTTTGTAAAATAGCCCTACGCTGTTTTTAAAATTAATTTTATTAACAAAATTAATGAAAAAATTAATAAAATCTAAACAGTATACAACTATAATAACTGGAAAAAGATTGTCCCAAGGGGCTCAGCATTGACCGGGATTCTGGCAACAGCCCAAGTGCTTCTACGTGCCACATCAAGCATTCACAGCGCCACAAAATCTTACAGTCCCACAACAGAATATTTTTTTAAAAGTGTGATGCGGTGTGGTAGGGTGTGTACACCGAAATCTGCTGCATTATTCGCTGTGCATTCTGAATGGCTGGATCTGTATATCATTATCATCATGAAACAAAAGGTGAATCTTACCAATACATTTGTGCAGAAATCTGTCCAAGAAATACTTCTTGCCACATTCATGAACACACTGTCCTTGCAGCACAACATAAGGTTTTTTACATTTCTCACATTGATATAACTCTTCACATTCCTCGCAATGTACTTCACACCCTAGTAGAAAGGAAAACAACCAGCAAAATCATACTCAATCTGTATGAATGCCCTGTCACCATCCTATTCTAGCTTTAAAAATATAACAATAAATGACTCAGAGTAAATTAAATTTAGCTAGGCAAAATGGTTTTTAAAAAGCAGCCAAAATCTGACTTTCAATAATGCCATTTTGACGATCAATAACGATCAGCAGGTGTCTTTCAGTCTCAATTTTAAGTTTTAATCTCACAATTATGTTTTTTTTAGAACTCCCTTCATGTATTCATGTCTACTTGTAGCTTTTATGGGATTTATGTACATGGTTATGTGTGGTTAATATTAACTTAATTGATGAGTAGAAGAACACAAGAATAAGATTAAAAGACTACTTGTAATGTCTATCTCAACATCCAAATATATTGTGAGGAAATTTGACCTCTTGTAGCATGTGATCTAACTCTGCATTTACCAGGCATTGTGTCGACATGCTGAACTGCCACCTTAACGAAAACAGAAACAAAAACATACTCAGAAAAAGAAACACTATCTAAAGAAGCAGATTCTCATTAATATACAAATGTTATAGGTAATAATAATAATAATAATTGCTTACACTTATATAGCGCTTTTCTGGACACTCCACTCAAAGCGCTTTACAGGTAATGGGGACTCCCCTCCACCACCACCAATGTGCAGCATCCACCTGGATGATGCGACGGCAGCCATAGTGCGCCAGAACGCTCACCACACATCAGCTATCAGTGGGGAGGAGAGCAGAGTAATGTAGCCAAATCATAGAGGGGGATTATTAGGAGGCCATGATTAGTAAGGGCCAATTGGAAATTTGGCCAGGACACCGGGGTACACCCCTACTCTTTTCGAGAAGCGCCCTGGGATTTTTAATGACCACAGAGAGTCAGGACCTCGGTTTTACGTCTCATCCGAAGGACGGCGCCTGTTTACAGTATAGTGTCCCCATCACTATACTGGGGCATTAGGACCCACATGGACCAAAGGGTGAGCGCCCCCTGCTGGCCCCACTAACACCTCTTCCAGCAGCAACCTTAGTCTTTCCCAGGAGGTCTCCCATCCAGGTACTGACCAGGCTCACACCTGCTTAGCTTCAGTGGGTTGCCAGTTGTGAGTTGCAGGGTGATATGGCTGCTGGCCATATATAGGTGGCTGTCTGGAGTGAAATAGATCAGCAAAATGGAGAAAGAGAAGCCAAAAAAAGAATGACACTATGGAATGATGCCTTAAAAAGCATAACTGTAATAAAATTCAACAACAGTACGAACTCTGGCATTTCTCTCCATCACGGTAAAAGCCTGTTGAGCATTGCTGCATGCAGGATCCATCCTGAAGGACATAGCCATCCATGCACTGAAGGCAGTCTGTAGAAAGTGGACCTCTGCAGGCATTGCAGCTCCAGTCACACTCTGAAAAGGTCAGAAATGTTAATTACAAACTAATATATAAGACATAGTTAGGTCACTTGTAAAACTTTCAATTCACAAAACCTTTCAGTTTACTTAGAGCAACATAGTGGTTAATTGATTTTGTTTTACATCTGAAGCTGTAAATAAGTGTTCCTAGAAATCTGATATTTGTTTACCATTCTTAATCATAAAATAATTTTAATTTCTACCAACAAGTGTCTAAGTAACAAGTAATAGGTTTATTCCATGCTGAAAAAAAGAAGAAGGAGAACACAACGTTTCGGCCGTGGAGCCTTCTTCAGGTGTGAGAGAGACAGGGCAGTAGGCAAAGGTAAAGTAGCGGGAGAACAAAGGTTGAGAGGGAGGAGGAGTGAGAGGCGGGAGCAGGGGACAGAAAGAGAGGCCAATCAAGAGGTGTGAAGTCAGAATGGGTGCAGAGAGGTGTGAAATGAAACTTCCAATGAATGGAGAAAATTTAAAAGAACAGTAATCTGTCGTTAAGGGAAGGGAGAATGTGTGATCCTAGCTGCAGAATAATTTTAGTTTCGGTGGTCTTTCTGATGTATGAGTTCGGAAAACCGTCTTTGAGAACACAGACGGAGAGATTAGAGTGGTCGTGGCCGTCAGAGGTCGTGGCCGATTGGCCTCTCTTTCTGTCCCCTGCTCCCGCCTCTCACTCCTCCTCCCTCTCAACCTTTGTTCTCCCGCTACTTTACCTTTGCCTACTGCCCTGTCTCTCTCACACCTGAAGAAGGCTCCACGGCCGAAACGTTGTGTTCTCTTTCTTTTTTTCAGCATGGAATAAACCTATTACTTGTTCCTTTGCAGCCTACGCATGCTGACGCAGCTACCCACCTGAACTACAAGTGTCTAAGTATGTGTCTTTTTGTTCCAAAGATTACCTGTTCAAGTCTGTGCTATATCATTAACCTCCTGTGACACTGATTCCCCCTGCAGTGCAGACAATGTACTGCTGGGACTTAAATGGTTTGAGTTAGCATGAGGTAACTTTAAGTGCAATTTTGGAAAAATGATAAGTCTCCTGTAATAGTGTGTCAGAGGGTTGTGTGCACAGTCCTTGTTCCCTGTAATAGAAAAGGGGTTGGAGCCATAAAACATGATGTTAAAATTTGGCATTTCCAAACACTAAGGGTGCAAAAGGAATTGTTGGTTTCAAAAATAATAAAAACACAGTAAAACATATGCATTAATTAATGATAACCTGCTAATATAGTGGACTTTTTTGTTCATGTGAAATGCGAAGATCATACACTATTAAAACAATATAATTTCACACTGTAATATAACTGAGCAAGGTAACAACAAATCAAAAATTTGTTTCTGTAATGTTGCATTTGATATAAAAGTTTAAAAAACAGTTATTATTTTCATGAAGTGTACTTCAATTAAATTACTATGTAAGGAAAAAGAGCCCTTATTTTATTACATTTTGATAAACTGCTCAGGAAAGTTAAACTCCTAAAAACTCTTATTTAAGCACCAAAATTCACCACTGCCAATGTGCATTTAGGTTTAATTTAATCTTGCAGGCTATGATCGGTGACTATGGAAGCATCTCTAAGAAACCAGATAGGTAGCACCTAGCTAGTGTCAACATTTCCACTTCCTAGAGCTTCAAATCAAAGGACTTGGTTGTGCTAGGTATATTTCACTTAAGTATTTCTAAAATATTTTGTGTGCTTGGACCAAACAGTCTGTTGCCTGTCAGGTATGTGGCTGTTTCATCCCAGTGTGTGGTCCGTGCGTATTTTGTTGCTGTGTTCCACACTTCCTGACCTTGATTGTTCTCCCTCCCCCATTACAATCATTACATCATTGTTTCTGTGTGATGTCATCATCAATCGGCTTCTCGGCCAATCAGAGTGCAGGGTTCAGGGTTTTCTGAATGAAGGGGCCTTTTGTTTGACTTCGTTCCCGCTTGGCTTTGGTTTCATTTCGCTTTTGGTTTTTGCTTCAGCTTTGCTTCATTCATGTGTGTTTTCTTATAGCTTCGGCTTTGTACACAAGTACCAGTAAATCCACAAACCCCCTGAACTGGTCAAAAGGGTCTTCTCCTTTAAGTCAGTAAATTAGGTTCTGGGTAAATGATTTACAATGCCAAAAGTACAGGATAAAATACAGAGAGACACAGTGGAACAGATGAGAACAGAACAAAAGAGAGGAGACAGGAGGACATGGAGCGTGAGAGGTCCTTGTCCAGACATCCATAAAGTATTTGAATATCTATAAGAGAGATTGCTATTCTGTGTTTTTTAGGCAGCTCTGATTTCCTGTGTTAAATAAACACTGGATAAAAAACAGCCAGATTAATGGGTGCACTTTTAGAATAGGGAGATAGGTTCTCTGTCATTTGGTGGCATTATGAATTTGAATATTTGGTAGCAGTTTTTTCTGGGTGGTCTCTGGAACCATTAACAAGTAAATAGAGTAACTTGTATATTGTATGCTTAATGTGGTTCTTGTGGTCCCCCCCCCCCCCCCATGTCTGAATGATTACTCTTTTAACCAAATCTGTACCAGAGAACAAAGACCCCATGTGCTTCTAATCATACCAAACCCTCGGGTATATTCTTTGCAAAATTCTTACAAGTTGCGGGTCATGAATATGTTACTTATTGACTGATTTGTTCTGTTATTTCCCATTTTCATCTTTTTCAAAACCTTTCACTTGTAACATTATTGTAGACTAAACTAGACAGATGTTTATAATTTTTTATCTCTGAAAGGAAGCATCAAAAGCATAAGAATATTTTTCTGCACTTAGGTTTTTAAAACAGCTTGAAGTAATAAAACCTCAGGTATAATGCAGGTGGCAAGCTATTTCTTAGACGCACTCACATGCATTCTCTTAGTTAACTCTCTTCAAATTCATCACTTGGGTAATGGTGCTTTAGGCATTAAACCTACATGCACATTTCTAAGACAATGTGAACTATTGATGTCAAATAAAACACAATGTGGCTTCTATGGATTACATTGTGAATAATTCTCTACTGATCGAATGGAATTTAAATTTTTCTATGAAAGATTTTATCAGTAATGCTTATAGAAAAAAAGTGAAATGCCCAAAGTTTTTTACAGTGAGTTTGCTGTTTTTTTGAGAAAAACAAATAATCTTGAGACCAGTACTTCAGAATACCAAAAGGCTTCACCAAAGCTAGCAACCATACCTCCTCACACTATGTATGATGTCAGATAAGCATCAAACCAAGCTAAGTAGTTCAAGTAGGTAGCTGCGTCAGCATGCGTAGGCTGCAAAGGAATAAGTAAAGGTTTATTCCATGCTGAAAAGAGAAGAAAAAACACAATGTTTCAGCTGTGGAGCGTTCTTCTCAACCTGAAGAAGGCTCCACAGCCGAAACGTTGTGTTTCTTTTCTTCTTTATAAACCTTTACCTGTTCCTTTGCAAACCAAGCTAAGGTCTTCGTATTCTTGAAATGTCATTCTTACCTCTGCATGTCCTTGTGGTAAAGTCAAGGTAGTATTGCTGGGCACAGCTCTCATGACACTCTCCAAATAGCAGGACTTTAGCATGGTCTCTACAGGAGGTGCAGGATCCTGGCACATCACATGTCAAACACTGGCCGTCACATGCTACAAACGACAGGTTTAGAAGACCTTCTGAAACTTTATCTATTCAATAAAGGTAAAACAATGCCTTGGGAAACGATGCATGACCAATATATTTTTTATCATATTTAACTAGGACTACCAACTGCCAGAACAAACCACACAGAAAAAGAGTAATTAGTAGAAGAAGGGAAGAAACAAAAGCCTCAGTAAAAGCAATTACTGTAGACAGATAAACTGGGACTACAGCAAAACATTCAGGGAATTTTAACATGAAAGAAACTAGCACTAATCCTTAAGTATGTGATTATTGTTTTATGTTTAATAAAATAATTTCCTCTTTGTGGTATCCACAAATATTTCCTATTATGAATAGGAGGAATTCCCATGAATTCCATTCATTTAGCAAATGTTTCCAAGATACATTTAATCATGGCTAGGATCTTTTATTTAATTAGATACAGGTTCTAACTTTTTTTCTTATACAGTATTTATACCTCAGCTGCAGGGTACAATTCTGTGAGGTAAAACCTCAGTATTTGTGTGGGTTAGGTACTTTTAAGTCTAATAGTGAATTTTCAAATGCGGGAGTTAATATCTAACGGGAAAACAGGGTATGGTTCCACAGCTCCTCAAACAACCAGTTCCGTAGTAATATTTTTGTTATAACTGTTAACTATTTCAGAAACAGTGTTAATAATTATAGGTAGTATTTTCAATCAAAATGAATACTGGAAACTTAAAAAGCACTGTTTTCCCCACATAAGTCAGGTTACTGCATTGCAAACAAATAGATCACTGTTATAACCCTGTATTAGTGTTAGTGTTTATTCATAGTAGAGTACATATTCTCTACTTGTACAGCTTACATAATAATAAGTTTGTGCAAATAGGCATAATCATGAATATAGAACTTCTGAATATTGAGGTTTTACCATATCCCTATGCATGTAGATGGCTGGACTCTGAAACTTAAAGATATTCGTAAATAATTGTGCTAGTAAACATAGTGTGCTATGTACAGATATACAGATGCAGCCATTCAAAATGCACGGTACAAACCCGCGGTACGGGAAACTACCCACAAGCCACCACAGGGCACCGCGGTAAGTGATTGGCTGGCCAAAATGACCGACAGGGGCCCTCGTGGTGCATTGCTCGGTAGTGAAAAGATTTAATCATTTAATCTCTTTACTGTGCACATTTTAATCCGCTTAGTATTGAAAATGTATTTGAAATTTTACCACTAAAGGGAAATTTTAGTTGCTGAGCATAAAAAGAAGAGGAGCATAACGCATCTGAAGGTCATAAATGATATTAATTTAGGAACATGATTATTTTATTTATTTCTTTTGCACATTTATTTGAACATTTCCATCGATTGTACAAGCACTTGGAAACTATCCAATCCCTAGTTCATCAGGCATTTTCTTTTACGCTGCGGGCATTCTCCCGGACTGTGTCTTCTAGGATATAATGCCAGCGATTTATTGTTAAATTTGGGTTTCCAAAAACGCCGCAGCAAACTCTTTTATGTCCACTATAACAGACAATCTCCTTTGCTTTTAGCCGAGCGTTTAATAATTTCCTAAAATGAAAATGATTTATTTTATTTCCCTCACGGGATCAATAAAAGTATCTATCATCTATCTAAACTATGGGACAGAATTCTGGGGTCTCCCTATACCAGAGATTACGGTAGGGCTTCAGAATGGTGATTGGCTGACACCATCTGAAACCCCTCTGATTGGGGAAAAAAGACGTGCTGATCAGGAAGAGGATTTCTTTCTATTCGAAACGTGTATTTTAAAAGTTTAATTAAGAAGTAAAAACCTTACAGCGTACACAGATTTCTAAACTGACCAGGAGGAAGAAAAATCACCCGTGTTTTGTGCATAAAAAGTGGTTATTAACTATCGAAACCTGTTTTATTTATTTTATTTTTATTTAGATTAAGAGTTACCGTCACCCCCATTCCCATTTAAATCACAAATCTGTGTTTAATTAAATGTCTTTTAACATAAATCGTTATCTTTGTCTTCTGCATAATAATGTTCACCACTCTGTCCAGCAAATTAATAATAAACTTTATTTTATATAGCGTTTTAAACAAATAACGAATTAGATTGCTCATAAACCTAATCACTTATTCCACATAAACACAGTGTAATTGCTCTCTGAAAATGCTTTTTCTTTTTATTTAGGCTCAGATTTCAACTAAAGATCGTACACTAATTACTAGCAGTAAATACTGATGTTTTGCTCCCTCTTACCACAAAAATATTAAAAATAATGTATTGTAGCTGGGATTAACTTTTTTTCGAACGTGTCTCTACCTGCTGCGACTCGGACATGGAATGGTTAAAGATGGCGACAACTCAGGACCCCAGAGATGGGGGGGCGTCTTTCCACCTCCATAACTAAAATGCCAAATAGGAGTAGTTTTTAATTCAGTTTGAATTATAACTGTACGTACTGTCTTCATCTTTGGCCAGGGCTTTAAAGAGAGGGCGCGCCAACATTTTTTAGTTCCGTCGTCTGCGTTTAAAGGTACCCCTGTCGCGGAAGAATTCGACCTCGGAACGTTCACCCAGCGTAATTATTGTTTCATTGCACTTTGACAGACTGTCTTTAAATCAATTGTTGACAGAATATCCCCACCTCCAAACAAGAACAAAATTGCAACGATTTTATTAACTGGCTGTTTCAGTAACCTAAAGTATATATCTAAAGTAATAATTTAACAATATATGTAAATGTTTTAAGATATGTTTATGTTGTGAATGTCTGTATCTTATTTTTAGTTTTATTTTGTTTCATGTTAATTTTATAAGAGAATCTTGATTAAAATACTTTTATTTTTTTACAATCTGATAATGCCAGACAGAATTCACATTCGCTGCAGCCAAATGGCCTTGCAGATACTGTATCAAGGAACAAAACAATTATCGCGCCCGGCTCCTCAATGGAATCGCTTTAACATGCTAATGCGTTGGTGTAAGACTCTGTGTCTGTACTCTGTGTACAGTACATTGTGAACAAACCGGTTTCACAGGTATTTTCAACCCCCAACCAATGTTGTTTCATCGGTTGTTATCCTGTAAAGCGCTTTTTGAGATGCCATACTGAAAAATTCCTGCACACAGCCATTGCAGCGGAATTTGCATCATTTGGCAGGGCTATGATTCATACAAGTGGTGATGGATTTGGAGACAAAATGTATTTACATTGGGTTGTTGTAAGTGGAGCACTAATAAGCCCAAAGCTCTACTTATTATTTAACAAACAAATGCACCTGACAAGCTGGACAGTATGCTTCTCAAAGCGCTTTACAGGATAACAACAACAATTTACAAGTTCTGGGAGGAAAAATATGATCAATATTAATAATAATAATAATAATAAACTTTATTTTATATAGAGCCTTTAAAGGTGGCTCCTCAAAGCGCTTTACAGGATAACAACCGATGAAACAACATTGGTTGGGGGTTTAAAATACCTGTGAAACCGGTTTGTTCACAATGTACTGTACACAGAGTACAGACACAGAGTGTTACACCAACGCATTAGCATGTTAAAGCGATTCCATTGAGGAGCCGGGCGCGATAATTGTTTTGTTCCTTG
Source organism: Lepisosteus platostomus (assembly GCF_059453375.1). NCBI lineage: Eukaryota > Metazoa > Chordata > Actinopteri > Semionotiformes > Lepisosteidae > Lepisosteus > Lepisosteus platostomus. The sequence goes on along the minus strand of NC_142614.1, from coordinate 38,696,920 downwards.
ATACAGTATCTGATCTGCAAGGCCATTTGGCTGCAGCGAATGTGAATTCTGTCTGGCATTACCAGATTGTAAAAAAATAAAAGTATTTTAATCAAGATTCTCTTATAAAATTAACGTGAAACAAAATAAAACTAAAAATAAGATACAATCTACAGACATTCACAACATAAACATATCTTAAAACATTTACATATATTGTTAAATTATTACTTTAGATATATACTTTAGGTTACTGAAACAGCCAGTTAATAAAATCATTGCAATTCTGTTCTTGTTTGGAGGTGGGGATATTCTGACAACAATTGATTTAAAGACAATCTGTCAAACTGCAATGAAACAATAATTACACTGGGTGAACGTTCCGAGGTCAAATTCTTCCGCGACAGGGATACCTTTAAAGCGCAGACGATGGCACCGAAAAATTTTGGCACGCCCTCTCTTTAAAGCCCTGGCCAAATACGAAGACAGTACGTACAGTTATAATTCAAACTGAATTAAAAACTACTCCCGCAGAGAGTGATGAAAACCGTGTACCGTCAGGCGAATGCACATTAATATGTTGGACTTTTGGGTTCGGTTGGATTTGCGCCCTACAGTTCAACCTGCGGTACTGCTATGTACTGTACATACAGTACGAACATGTGTTATTTTGAAATATAAAAAATGTCAATATACTTTAGGAGAAATTGAGTATTGGTGTGTATTTTTTCTTTAAAATTCCAATAACAGCAACATACAGTTTACATAATATGTTTATGTTCCTAAATTAATATCGTTTATGACCTTTATGACCTTCGTTATGCTCCTCTGCGTTTTATGCTTAGCTACTAAAATTTCCCTTTAGTGGTAAAATTCCATATAAATATTCAATACTAAGCGGATTAAAATGTGCACAGTAAAGAGATTAAATGATTAAATTTTTTCACTAACGACCAATACACCACATTATCTTCCGTGTCGCATTAAAATTGTGTCATTATAAGGGATACACAACCTGTCTCCTCTATAAACTCTTCAGTTTACAAAGAAATTCCGCCAGAGCCTCACAACATTGTCCAATAATACTCTTCTCGCGTCTAATTTTTAGTTAAGCAGGATTTGAGCTACAGACCATAACAGATCAAAAAACAGAATCCACCTGCGATTCGGGTGTTAACAAAACGTGGACCAGCGTAATACTTTGAGTTTACAGCTTGTCCAAGGTCATTCATTATTAATAATATGAGTAATATCATACCTTTGGTAAAGGCTTTGATGCATAAAATATTTCTGCATAATTAAATTATTTATGATAAAGGTAGGTTGTGTACTTTTGCCCAACTGAGCAATCTTGCTTTCATAAAATATACCAACTTTTTAATGACTGATGATTAACATGCTGTAATACACAGTTTAAATTTAAAAGCTCAAATGCTGTACATGAGAGGTTAAGCTTTATTGGCTCCTCCTGGCGGTTTTACAAGGTGATTCCGGATACTTTCCGGTATGACATCAAATGACGCACTACACCGCGTGATACTGCGTTTTGATGCGTCACGCCCACCGGGGTATACCGCGAAATACCCCACCCATACCGCACAGAATGTGCGGGGAATACTGCAGTGCTTTGCATTTCAGTAGCTCCGGGATACCGCTGGTTTTTAGAAATACTCAGTTGTGGGACTGCACTACTTTGTAAAACTGCCAGGTGGAGCAGTGAAAGCTTAACGTGGCGTGTGAAGCATTTGGGCTGTTGCCAGAAAACGCCTGGTTTTGAATCCCAGTCAATGCTGAGGGACAATCTTTTTCCAATTATAGAAATTACGTTGTAAACTATATAGGCTTTTATTAGTTTTAAACTGTGTGTTACAGCATGATAAATATTAAACTAATTAAAAATGGCGAAAACATGGAAGTGGTGAACCTTCCCAGGAGTTAAACATAAATCAACTGTGGTTTATCACATCTTTGGAAAGCTGAGTTCAATTTCTCTAGCCACACCCAGGCCTGATTACTGCCACACCTGTTCTCAATCAAGAAATCACTTAAATAGGACCTGCCTGACAAAGTGAAGTAGACCAAAAGATCCTGAAAAGCTAGACATCATGCTGCGATCCAAAGAAATTCAGGAACAAATGAGAACCATAGTAATTGAGATTGATCAGTCTGGAAAAGGTTATAAAGCCATTTCTAAAGCTTTGGGACTCCAGTGAACCACAGTGAGAGCCATTATCAACAAATGGCGAAAACATGGAAGTGGTGAACCTTCCCAGGAGTGGCCGTCTGACCAAAATTACCCCAAGAGCGCAGCGACGACTCATCCAAGAGGTCATGAAAAACCCCACAACAACATCCAAAGAACTGCAGGCTTCTTTTGCCTCAGTTAAGGTCAGTGTTCATGACTCCACCATAAGAAAGAGACTGGGCAAAAATGGCCTGCATGGCACAGTTCCAAGACAAAAACCACTGCTGAGCAAAAATAACATAAAGGCTCATCTCAGTTTTGCCAGAAAACATCTTGATGATCCCCAAGACTTTTGGGAAAATACTCTGTGGACTGACGAGACAAAAGTTGAACTTTTTGGAAGGGGTGTGTACCATTACATCTGGCGCAAAAGTAACACAGCATTTCAGAAAAGGAACATCATACCAACAGTAAAATATGGTGGTGGTAGTGTGATGGTCTGGGGCTGTTTTGCTGCTTCAGGACCTGGAAGACTTGCTGTGGTAAGTGGAACCATGAATTCTGCTGTCTACCAAAAAAATCCTGAAGGAGAATGTCCGGCCATCTGTTCGTGACCTCAAGCTGAAGCGCACTTGGGTTCTGCAGCAGGACAATGATCCAAAACACACCAGCAAGTCCACCTCTGAATGGCTTAAGAAAAACAAAATGAAGACTTTGGAGTGGCCTAGTCAAAGTCCTGACCTGAATCCGATTGAGATGTTGTGGCATGACCTTAAAAAAGCGGTTAAGGCTCGAAAACCCTCCAATGTGGCTGAATTACAACAATTCTGCAAAGATGAGTGGGCCAAAATTCCTCCACAGCGCTGTAAAAGACTCATTACCAGTTATCACAAACGCTTGATTGCAGTTGTTGCTGCTAAGAGTGGCCCAACCAGTAATTAGGTTTAGGGGGCAATCACTTTTTCACACAGGGCCATGTAGGTTTGGATTTTTTTTCCCTGAATAATAAAAACCTTCATTTAAAAACTGCATTTTGTGTTTTCTTGTGTTATCTTTGTCTAATATTTCAATTTGTTTGATGATCTGAAACATTTCAGTGTGACAAACATGCAAAAAAATAAGAAATCAGGAAGGGGGCAAACACTTTTTCACACCACTGTATTTGTTAATGACGTACAGAGCTGTGTTACATTAAGTGGCTGCAATGGAATACGTAAAAGTTAATTCCAAGCTGAAAATAAAAGACTCAACATGTCTCTTCTATAATTCTTCAGCTTACAGATTGTCTAAGGTAATACATTATTAATAATATCAATAATATATTCAGTATCACATTAAAATTTGAATGTTTTTATAACTGTAAATCCATCTATCTTTTTTCCAACTGCATTATCCAGGACAGACAACAGTCTACACTATTTGGTTATTTTTTACGATTCTGACAGACTTCAGAATGCTTCGACCAATGCTTACAAATGGAACATAATGCTATTGCTAATATGCTATTGCTTAGCATATGCTAATGCTAGTACTGTGGGAAAAGAGCTATTGAGCACAGAATGAATGTCTTTCTGATTTCAAAAAGACTTGCATATGTAGTTTATTCTTATCTGTGTGAAAACAGAAAATACAGAGGGAGCTTCACAAATTAAAGACAGGTCTGGAACACCCTATAGGCATAGGCATTTTAACCAGCCAAGGTTGTGAAAACAGTGACAAATCACTCTGAACACAATACAATTTCAAACTACAAGCAGTTTGAAATTATTAGTTATTAATAAATTCACATTGTTAATAAATGTCTGATACATTATTACAGTTCATTTTCAGTGGTCTTTTTCATCCTTTTTTGTTATTATAATTTATATAATATATCTGATTTCATTTTAAATCTTGTTGTAAAGGCTTGTCTTTACATGCCCCACTTGAATGAATAAGGTATTTTGAATTTTGAATATTTTGACTCTCATTTAACAGGTTGAAATGCTTATTACTCTCAATGTTGACAGTATACACGTCTGTCCATTCATCTTGTTGATCTAATTTAACTTTGAACACGTTGTGATATTTAGAAATACCCCAGAATTTAATATTTTGTCCATAATATTGACTATTTAAGTATTTTTTTAAAGAAATCCATATAACCACAGTAAGTGACCAAGTGAAAGACATTGTGATGGCATAAAATGTTTATGAAGAAAGTGCAATACTGTTGTGTATTTTTTATTTAAACTACCACTACCAGCCATATACAGTTTGTATAATATATTTATACTCCTAAATTAATATAATTTATGATGTTCAGAGACATTATGGTCCTGTTGTTTTTATGTTCAGCTACCAGAATTTCCCTTTAGTTGTAAATGTCCATATTAAGCAGATTTACACATGCACAGTAAAGAAATTAAATGAAGCAATTGTTTCACTAATATCTAAAGCACCACACGTGCCACCTGTCGATTATCTTTAGCCAGCGAATCATACCGCCTGTAGCCGAAACCCGCGGTACAGGGTTTTACTGCACATTTTGAATAGCTACATCTGTATTTGTCAATTACCGCAATGGCAATAGTTTATTTCTCTTTTTAAGTTTGCTACCTTGGTTACCACTTTGTGCTGGAGAAACAAAGAAAATGTGTTGTGTGATAGTCGTCACTCCCAAAAACAATATGGGAATTATAAATGTTACACTCTACAAATTTTTCTTGAATAGCAAGCCGGTGCCAGGACCCAGTATTGATTTAGATTTCATTGGGTATTTTGTTATTTTATGATTGCTACCCCTACTCTTTCCTCACTCAATATTCTTTTTTAATATTTCACACACCATCAGGAATTACAGAACATCTTACAACCTCTATTACTTCATCTGATTTTGAAGGAGAATAAACCTAGTGTGCCATTTAGTAGTAACAGCTCTTTTAAAATATAAATGTGGAGTCAATTTGAGGTAGTTTTATAGGTAAGCCGATACCAATGCAAATCAGTGTCAGGTGTGCCTCTATACAGATGCAGCCATTCAAAATCCGCGGTACAGACCCGCGGTACGGTAAACAACCCACAAGCCACCGCAGGGCACTGTAGGGCACCGCGGTAAGTGATTGGCTGGCCAAAATGACCAACAGGGGCACTCGAGGAGCATAACGCATCTACAGGTCATAAACGATATTAATTTAGGAACATAAACATTACCTAATGTACGTAAACTGTACTGTGTATGGCTGGTCTTGGTAGTTTAAGAACAAATACACACCAGTCTTCCATTTCTCCCTAAACATTTTAAGCATGAAAGTTTTATGAAACGTTACCCAAATATGCGATTGCTGTATAGAATGAATTTTAATTAAAAAAAAAAATTTAACACGAAAATTAAGCTGTTTACATCTTCTGCCTGAGAACAGTCACCCATTGCTACCCAACACAGAAACACAGCCACTAACTAGCAAAGAGAGGACATTAGCTAGCCAATATGATAAAGAAATAAATGATTATTTTGTTTATTTCTTTTGCACATTTATTTGAACATTTCCATCGATTGTACAAGCACTTAGAAACTGTCCAATCCCTAGTTCATCTGGCATTTTCTTTTACGCTGTGGGCATTCTCCCGGTCTGGCGCCGGTCTGTGTCTTCTAGGATATAATGCCAGCAAACTCTTGTTTTTATGTCCACTATAACAGACAATCTCCTTTGCTTTTAACCGAGCGTCTAACCCCTCTGATTGGTTTGCTGGTTTGATATACATACTGTACCAGAAAGATGATTTCTTTCTATTCGAAACGTGTATTTTAAAAGTTTAAGAAGTAAAAACCTTACAGCGTACACAGATTTCTAAACTGATCAGGATCGTTATCTTTGTGTTATCCATAATAATGTTCACCGCTCTGTCCAGCAAATTAATAATAAACTTTATTTTATATAGTGTTTTAAACCTAATCACTTTTTCTACATAAACACAGCGTAATTGCTCTCTGAAAATCCTTTTTCTTTTTATTTAGGCTCAGATTTCAACTATAGATCGTATTATTATAAACTTTCTTGGAAAAATGTCTTTTATGTAAACCTTGTTTGCTATTAATTCATTTAGGGCTAGAATATGTTCATTGTCTTCCAATCGAGTCAAGTTGAAATTAGAAGCTTGCCACAATTAAAAGAAGCAATTAAACACAGCATAATTGCTCTCTGAAAAAGCTTTTTCTTTTTATTTAGGCTCAGATTTCAACTATAGATCGTATTATTCTAAACTTTCTTGGAAAAATGTATTTTATGTACATTTGCTATTAATTCATTTAGGGCTAGCATATGTTCATTGTCTTCCAATCGAGTCGAGTTGACATTAGAAGCTTGCCATGCCCGGACTGTTACACCAACACATTAGCATGTTGAAGCGATTTCATTGAGGAGCCTAGCTTTCTTAACTAGTTAGTACTGTACTTCCTTGGTTTTGGAGGGGGGAGGTGTATTTTGCTGGAAATCCAGCCCCCTTCTACTTTGAAAATACCTGTGAACTCCCGCAGAGAGGGGGGTTGTATTCGTTAATGTCTTAGCCGGAACACATCATTATATCTCATTTTGTATTTCTATAATAAAAAATCGTTTGCCCAGCCTAACACTATTGTTGTTATTGTTTTTATCCTGTAAAGCGCTTTGAGGAGCACAGCTTTCTCACCACTTAGATTACTTTTTGATACCATCCTTACACAAAGCAGAAACTTCTTCTTGTATTTTCCGATGACATACAAGTGGAAAGATTACAGATTTTAATCGTCTTTTTTCTGAACCAGGGAAAATCTGATCATGTTTCTCTATAACAATAATAAAAAACTTTATTTTACATATCACCTTTAAAAGTGGCATCTCAAAGCAATACAGTAGATGTAAACCACAGACTACAAAGTAAATACCCAGACAAACGCAAACGCGTTTTTAATAAAATGCTTTTATTAATTCAGCAGAGAGAGAGTGCGTAAAACCTGGGCGTAACAGCTGTTCCTTTTTCTGATCACTCGCTCTCTGGATAAAAAGTCTCACCTGTCCTGTTCTTTGTTTTCCTAATTTGCTGATTATGCCTTCTGCGATCCACTCCTGCCCTCACACCTAAAGAAGACTATTTTAAATTTCTTTGCGCGGTCCATTGTGCAATTAACCCTTGTATGTGCTGTCCTTAAGGTGATATCACATAAAGGTGATATGTAAAATAATGTTTTTTATTATTGTTATAGAGAAACATGATCAGATTTTCCCTGGTTCAGAAAAAACGATCTAAAGTATACTAGTTTGTCACTAGTATACTTTTAATACAGTCTTTGCTGTGCTCTAGAGGATCCTTGTGATATTTCGAGCTCTGGTTGAATGATAAGTGTCGCAGTTTAAATAATTTTCATAGTCAGAAATTATGAAACGCTCTGTTAAAAGCAAGGGAGTTTTTATGTCCATTACAGTAAAAGAAAATGCCTGACAGAGTAGGGCTTGGACATACTCCAAGTGCATTTTTGCAATTTATGTTGCATTGTCCATTGTGCTGCTGTAATATAGATGAAAATAATTCAAAGTCTAAACAGTATCAGCTTTATTTACGGGTTGCAATTTAAAAAAAGCCAAAAACCGCACTCAAAATGCAATTTAGAGCTTTCTGGCAAGAGGAGACACCCAAATTAATAATGTAACATGCCACTGTTTGTGCATGAACAAGGTTATACTGCTATTTCCTTAGATACGCGATTAAAAAAAAATATAAAAAAATGTTGAATCCCCAGCGGAACACATTCCATAAGAATCAGCGCTTTTATATATTGGCTTCTCAAAACGCCTTACAGGATAAAAACAGCAATAACAGCAACAACAATATTGTATTTCATTGCACTTTGAAAACCAAGTAATAACTTAACTATATGTGCAAATGTTTTATGATATGTCGCTGTTGTGAATGTCTGTGTAGTATATCTTATTTGCCTGTCTGTCCTGGCTCTCTCGCTCGCCCTCCCCCCCTCTCTCCCTCAATTAAATTCAATTCAAGGTGCTTTATTAGCATGACAGATGGGTACAATCGGTTTTGGGTATTTACTCGGTTTGAGATGCCACTTTTAAAGGTGATATATAAAATCAAGGCTTTAACTTGCTTTAACTCCGCAAGTCTGAGTTCTCGTGTCTGTCCTATCCGAACTCGAAAGTATTACAATATGTATCTTTATAGCAGGTGGTGTACAGCTTTTTAGTATAGATTACACTTTTCTAAAATGTATTTGAAAAATAAAAACGATTACAATCTAATCTTTCCACGTTTGATCCCAAGATCCCAAGAAAAATAAATCTAAATGGGGAGAAAGCTATGCTGAAAGTTTATTTAGATACTTAGAAGACAAAGATATCAATTTATGTTGCATTTGTCTGATTGTGAATAAAAAAACACATTTTTAAACCCGCGTTTGCGTTTTAAATCAAAACGTGATTTAAATCACTATAAATGTTTATATTGTAACGCCTTGGTGACTATTCATTGTTATTAAAATGACTTAAATTCGATCATGTTGTGATATTTAGAAATATAAATTTGTTTGGTGCGAGTGAGGTTTTATTTAATCTCTGACTCAGGGAAACGTTTCATTTTTTCAAAGAAATGTTTGTTAAAGGAAATTCATGGCTCCAGTGGGATTCAATCACAGACCATGTGACGTGGGAGTCAGGAACCTAGCCTACTGCGCCACCGGCAAGGTCACATGCAGAGTGCTGCAAAAGCACTACAGAAACATTATCAACAGACAATGTACAGCGTGTACTATTCTTGTGTTGCGGTACATTAATATAATTATATCGTTATTAATTTCTTTAGATACACGATTCCATATTATATTCCCTTTTAATCAAATTCTAAAAGTATGCTTGTTGACTCCGGTATCACGTTAGTTAAAGACTTCGATGCTTTAAATGTTTAGGGAGAAATGGAATACTGGTGTGTATGTTTTCTTTAAAGTACCGAGACCAGCCATATACTGTATGTTTAAGTTCCAAAATTAATATCGTTTATGGCCTTCACACGTGTTACAGTATGCTCCTATTCTTTTTATGCTCAGCTACTAAGATTTCCCTTCAGTGGTAAGATTCCATATAAATATTCAATACTTAAACGGGCACAGTTAAGACATTAAATATACATATACATACTGTATACAGTACAGTTTGCATACGGTAATATGTTTATGTTCCTAAATCAATCTCTTTTATGAGCATGTGAAAGGCATGGTGAATCGATTCTCAAAAATTACTGCACTTTGCATGATTGGAAACAAATGCGTGATTGCGAAATGCTGTGGTGTTACTTTTACAAAGACGGTCAATGAAAAAAATAATGTGGACCAGGGCAATATTTTGAGTTTATAGCTTGTCCAAGGTCATTCATTATTAATACTATTAGTAATATCTTCGTTAAAGACTTTTATGGCGACAGCTCAAACATGAGAGGTTGAGCTTTATTAGCTCCACCTTGCGGAAATTCCGGATACTATTATTTTGCTTGCGGTATTATAGGAGAATTTACGGTAACTCGCGGTAGACTGCGTAAAGCGCACAGCAAAATAATGCGGCATCGCCCACGCATTTTGAATGGCTGCATCTGTTCCCACCTATACATCCATAAAGTAAACTTAAAATTGCTAAAATATCTGTAGAAGTTCACCCTAAGTTTTGTTTCAGGATAAAGAAGAAAAAAACTAAGTAAAAAGAAGAGAACAATACAAAATGTCTAAAACATTCTCATAACAATGTGTATGTATTGGGTTAATCTAAATTACATACATTCATGTAATTTACAGGATTTAAAGGCCTGAAACTAATTTGCAGTCAATGCACTTGAGAGTATAACATTCTGCCACATATTCAGCAGAGACACAGGCCTAACATGAGTTTAAATTAAATGAGTAGACACAAGATATTCTGGGCTTCTCTTCACATTACATTTAAAAAATAATGATATCCAAAAATGTACAAAAAGAAAAACAGTACAAAATCTAACTACAATAATTACACTTGCAAGAAAAAGTTTGTGAACCTTTTGGAATTACCCGGATTTCCGCCTTAAAGCAGATTGTGTTTGTATATTATTGTTACTTATTTGAAGATCAGACCACATTTTTATGAGTAATTAATGCAGAAATCTGGGTAATTTCAAAGGGTTCACAAACGTTTTCTTGCAACTGTATAACATAAATATCCTTTCTATATGCCAGTAATAAGCCTTTCTTTTTTACACTACTATGCTTTGTACTCTCAAATGAGTAAAGCAGTTGGAGTTACTTACCCTGACAGATACCTTTCTTATTAACATAGTGTCCTGGAAAACACTGAGTGCTGCACAAGCCAGTGTGTGTCAACACCAGGTTAATATGACATGAGGTACAGGAGAGAGGATCTTCAGCGCTGCATGTCTTACAGGAAGGATGACATTCTACAGAGCAAAAACTAAATATTAAACTTATGCAAAACACGTATTGTAGTAAAAGTAACATCACATCACAGTAATTAGTTACTGAGTTACAAAAAGGACATTGTTGCTCTGGCGTTAGTTTAAAGAGGAGCCAGATGAAATAAGAACCCACTTAAGATTAATAACAAAAGGTACTCTTTTATTCATGAAAACATCTGCGTAGCCAGATTAAAATAGGTTCTCTTGGATCCATTAAAACCAGATGCATGAAATCCTTGGCTTTAAACTAATTTAGACTTATATTTGTGAAGTGTTATTCCCCCACAGAACTGAAACTCTACATAAATAATACAGTGTCAGGTAAAATAAGAAATTCTCTTTACAATGTAGCATGTAGTATTTTCATTAGATTATTTTAGATAAAAATACAGTATCATTACATTATTATTAAAATCCTTAAAAACAATAATGAGATACCCTTTCCCTTGTAAGGCCTTTGATGGAACTGAACCGAAGGTACTTTCTGATACCGCTCTTGTTGTAGTTATACTTTCTGCTGGAAAAATCCCATTAATTTCTGTAATAAAATTACTTCCTCCCCCTTATTGAAGCCATTATTGTATGAGTTATTTCATTGTTATACCAAACAGTAATGTAACTAAATTGATAATTAATCTGAAGTCTTCTAAATAACAGTGCCATTAACTATAACAAATGCTTTTATCAAGCTGATTTCTGGGATTCCAGTAATTCAGATAAGGACTTAATGCATTATTGCTGTGAACAAGTTTTCTTAGGCACTGATTCTGAAAGTTCATGCTAAGATGCAGTTGTCATAAATTTAATGTTTAACTTGTATAAGCATTACACTTACTTTCACAGCTTCCCCGATATGTGTAGTATCCAGGCAGGCAGAAAGGGATACACTGATTCTCCAGCATGAAATATTTTGGATTTTTACACTGAAGACAGATGCTCCCGTTGTCCCGCATGTCAGCTGTGCAATGCTGACACTCAGAGTGACAGTCTGTCAAAAGTAAAGGAGAAATATCGAAAATACTTTCTTTCATCTGAATATTATAGCATCCTATTAAGCACTATTAAGTCTGGTTTGTTAAAGCAAAGATCTTGGTTGTGTCTGTGTTACTGAATGCATATTTGTAATGAAAACAACAACAACAATAATAAAACTCTGAGACCACACACAGGGTCCATCAAAAGTCACTACGCAAGTGAAGGGTAGTATTGAAAACTTTTCCACACTTAACAATTCAACCATCCATCCATTTTCTAACTTGATCCAATCAAGGGTCACAGCGGAGTCTGGCAAGCAATGGGAACAAGACAGGGTACACACTGGATGGACACCAGCCCATCACAAGATACACACAGACATAAACATGCAAACACTCACACCTAGGGCCTTACAGTGCTCGGAGCCTGGGTTTTATCTCAGCTCTGGGGTGCTAGCTGCATGGAGTTTGCATGTTGTCCCCATGTTCACATGGATTTTTGCCAGGTGTTCTGGTCTCCTTTCACAGTCCAAAGACATACTAGTATGTTAATTGGCTTCTGGGAAAATTGGTCTTGGTGTGAGTTGTCTGTGAGTACCTGACAACGGACAGACATCCTGTCCAAAGTGCATCTTGCATTGCTTCTCGGAATAGGCTGTGGTTCCCACTGAAAATGGATGGATGCTTATATTGGTTTTGAACCCCGGTCACTGCAGAGGGCCAATCTTTTTCCAATTAAGAATTTAAGTTGTATACTTTTTAGACTTTTAACAATTTTAAACTGTGTATTATAGCATGTTAATCAGTAAACATTAAAAAGTCGGTATATTTTATAAAAGAAAGATGCTCGTTTGGACAAAAGTACACAACCTTCCACCTTCATCAAAAATAATGTTATTATTCATGAACATTTTACGCATCAAAGTCTTTAACTTGGTAACTTAGTGGGTTCTAGTTTTAATGTGCTTGTTCTAACATTATTAAGCTTATATTGTGTACTTCATAAAAAGTTATAATGTTTTATCCATTTCTAAGAATACATAGTAAGAACACCACTTGCTGTTATTGTAAAAAGAGAACTGCTGTAGTGATTTAACATCACATGATAGTTATATGAATATGGAATCGTGTAACTAAGCATCTAAAATATCACAGCTGGACATTTCGGAAACATTTTGACATCCGTTTCTTTGAAGTGGTAATGGACAAAGCACTGCACCCAATGGTTCAAAGTGTGATCAGAGTATTACTTTCTGTTTGTTTCTTATAAAGTGAATACATAAAAATAGTCCACTTTTATAGCTTGTTGTTGGCTCTGGTGTGAATTTGTGTATCTGGATAAATAAAGTGAAGGTATTGTGATTAAGGATTTCTTTGTGAAATAAACAAATGAAGGAAGAAGGGTTATTTTTAAAATTGGCACTCCGAGATTCCAACTGATTTAATCCCCCTCATTTAGCTGAAACTGATAAAGAACTCATGCAGTAGTTACAGTAAGGGAACAAGTAATAGGTTTATTCCATGCTGAAAAGAGAAGAGATAAAATACAATGTTTCGGATTGAATAGGGTAATAGCTCATATTCTTCAGATATGAGCTATTACCCTATTACTTGTTCCTTTGCAGACTACGCAGGCTGATGCCGCTACCCACCTGAAGTCGTTACAGTATATGTATTGCAAGGCACTGTATTTTATTAACAGACACTCCGACTCAAACAAGTGTTGTACAGTGATATAGAAGTGGGTAGTGTTATCCACATTAAACAATGTGCTTATCGCGCAAATCCTGCTAATCCTGCTCTGGTGGAATTTCTCTGTTAACTGAAGAGTTATAGAGGAGACACACTGATGCTTAAAATGTTTACGAACTGGAATACTGGTGTGTATTTTTTTAAACTACCAATACCATCCAAATACAGTTTACATAATATGTTAATGTTCCTAAATTAATATCGTTTATGACCTTCAGACATGTTATGCTCCTCTTCTTTTTATGCTCAGCTACTAAAATTTCCCTTTAGTTGTAAAATTCCATATAAATATTCAATATTAAGCGGATTAAAACATGCACAGTAAAGAGATTAAATGATTAAATCGTTTCACTAACAACCAATGCACCATGAGTGACCATCGGTCATTTTGGCCAGCCAATCACGAACTGTGGTGAACTGTAGATAATTTCACATGGTATGGGGTACCGTGCATTTTGAATGGTTGCATCTGTATCAGATTTAACTGGTATAACAAAATCAATGAGGTCCAGATTGATTCTACTCTATGAAAATATCCTTATGACGGTCATTGTTCAGGAAGGATTTATTAAAGCCACGTCTTACAGCAGATAAGATACCATAATATCTAACTTATTGGAATGTCGGATGGTGACCAACATAGCTTTAAATCTTACTTGTTTGCATTAATTTACGTCTATTATTACTAAATACTATTATGTTTAGCTGACAATTTTATCCAAACCAATTTACATTTATAGTCATTTCTACAGATGGGTATTTTACTAGAGCATTTTGGATTAAATGCCTTGCTCAATGGTAGGACAGCAGTGTCTCACTTGGAATTTGAACCTACAACTGTCACGATTATAGTCCCCCCTCCTTAAGGGTGCTCCAGCCCTTTCACTATAGACTTCATTCTGTGCACCTTATCCCTTTTACCCAGCCCACCTTAAAAGCCAGGCGCTGACGCTCATCCTGGCTCTGCATCTGGTTTCCGCACCGTGCGAGTCCGGGACCTGGAAGCGCCTGGTCCCGTTAAGGTTTTAATCTCCGTTCCTGTTCCCTGTCCGCCGGTTCCAACCCGGTTCATGGTTTTTAATTCCTTGTCTTGATGGATCTCCTGGCTTTGGACTTACTCGTGTGTTTTTGGATACCCTCTAAGGATTACTCTTTTGGATTGTTTGCCTTGGCCACACCTCCCCCGTGCACCAGCGCACTTTGGACACGCCCCCCTGTTTTCAGCCCCGTATTCCTGCATGACGTTTTCCCAGTGTTTCCCCACTGTTCGTTACAACAACCTTCTAGTTGCAAATCCAGAACCCCAACCACTGCTCCACACTTTTGCCCCTTAATATATATGTATTGCTTTTACAGAATGAAGCAAAGTTAAATGCTATTAAAATATGAGAAGTATCATAGCAACAACAAAAAGTATTCAAATGTACATAATACCCCTGTTACATCTATGACAACTAAAGAACCCTTAGAGATACTCATTAAGGAGAAACACCTTATTGTCAAGGATTTAAATGTAAGTATATTTTCAATTTTTAATAAATATATGTTTTTCTGTATAAAAAACTACTTACCAGTGCAGTACCCAACCACATTCAAATATTGTCCTTTGGGGCAACTGTTCCTGCAGTAGCCATCAAGCAAGGTGGTGTGAGGGTGACACACTGTGCACTCAGCTTCCGAGGGACCAGTACACTCCTTACAGGATGGGTGACAAGCTATAGACAGAAAAATGGATAAGGATGAAAATATCTCCTAATGATATTTGTCTATATCCATATAACTATAACATTCTGTTAAACGGGTTATGCACCACCTTCACCTTTACTTAGTGGTACTTAAACACTCCCGACTGCTCACTGCATGTTCACTGACTGTTCTGCCACATTCAATCTGTCATGTGGTGGTAATTTACCTAAATTTACATAACCACCCTGAATGTACTTGTGTATCAATGCCATTATAGAAAAACGTACCATGCGGCACAGTGCATCTCACTGAACTATCAGACTATTTATATAGCTCTGGTCGGGGTTCAGTTCCTTGAAGATTCAGAAGAGGTACAAGAACTGAATTTCTGTATAGACACTGAGACTCTTATTTCAGGATTCTCAAGATGAAGCCATGCAGCTGTGGGTACATGCAGCACATGTAAAAAGTGTGAGAGGAAACCCACACAACAACATCTTTATCATTATATAACTTTATTGTTAATCCACAAGAGTGGATTTTAGGATTTTCATATCACCATGAAAATACTATTCAACATGAAATAAATACATTATTAAATAAAAACATTAAATACATGTTAATACTATTCTAGTCTAGCAACAATATACTGTTGTATGTAAACGTCTGGTTACCCCTGGCCAAACTACATTAATTGAAAACACAACCTCTTCAGCAAACAAACTTAAACTTGACTTGACTTGGAAGATTCATCAGAAGGAAACCTAACCTGCGATCTCATCACAAAAGTCAACATCTGAAGTATGCAACACAACACTTAGATAAGTCAGAGGCATTTTGGAACCAAGTACTGTGGTCTGATGACGTAAAAATTGAACTCTTTGACTCAAAGGTACATTTTGAGAAAAGAACACCTGCCAACTGATAAGCATGGGGGTGGATCTATTATGCTTTGGGGTTGTGTGGCAGCCAGTGGCATGGTAAATATTGTTTGGGTAGAAGGAAGAATAGATTCTACTAAGTATCTATAAATCCTGAAAACGAATGTCTCACAGTCAGTGAAGAAACTGAATCAGAAACATATCTCAAAATCAACTATGAATTACTTCAAGAAACGAAAGATTAAGGTTTTGGAATAGTCATCACATTTCCCATCCCATCACATTTTCATTATTGAAAATCTGTGGGTAGATTAGAACAGTGCATGTAAGACAACCTAAGAGTATTTCTGAACTAGAAGCCTTCTGCAGGGAAGAGTGGGAAAAATTCTTAAAGCAAGAAAAGACTATTAGCTGGCTACAAGAAACGTTTGGAGGCCGTGAGGGGGGTGTCACTAAGTGCTAACTGACAGGGTGCCCCAACTATTGCACATACCACATTTACTGTTTTATTTCTTTTTCAATCTGTTAAATTCAGCAAATAGTAACTGTGCATTAAACTTTGCAGAAATATGTCACGTTTAAGTTTGTTCACTGCAGAGGATGTGTTAACTTATTTTTACTTAGAAAATCAACAAAACGTAATTTGGCCAGGGGTGACCAAACTTTTGCATAAAACTGTATATAAACACATACAGATACAGCCATTCAAAATGCGCGGTAACCCAGTACCACAAGAAAATATCGGAATACCGCAGTACGTGATTTGCCTCATTCAGGCATGATTACTTTAGAAATATTTTCAAGCTGTTCATTTGAGCTATGTAGCTGAGCGGCCTGGTAGCACAGTGGGTTTGACAACAGGAGTGCTATTTAGGAGAACCGACTTCAATACCTGCTTTGGGCAGACGTTTTTCTTCTAACAAAGAATCCTTTTTAAAAATAAATTAGTAAATATTATGTACACTACGTTAACAATTTGTTGTTTTATATATTGTGACATATTCAATGTTAAATGATATTAATAATGAAATAAAGACGTGAATGAGGAAATCTGAATACTGTCAATCGGTGGGAGTAAAAACCAGTTCAACCAGTTTAATTCAATTCAATTCAAAACACTAAGTGGGGCAATTTAACACAAGCATTTACAACAAGCCTTAAAACAAATTCGTATACAGATGCAGCCATTCGAAACGAGCGGGGTGGTAAAACAAGGTGGGCATGTCACATCACAACGAGTCATAACGCATCATACCACATAATACCACAGTTATGATAATAGTATCTAGAATCACCGCCAGGTGGAGCTAATAAAACTTCTCATGTACAGCATTCAAGCTGTCGCCAGAAAACGCATGATTTCAAATCCCAGTCACTGCTGAAGGACAATCGTTTTCCAATTAAGAATTTAAGTTGTATACACTTTAGACTTTTAATTTTAAACTGTGTATTACAGCATGTTAATCATTAAACATTAAAAAGTTGGTATATTTTATGAAAGCAAGATTGCTCAGTTGTACAAAAGTACACAACCTACCTTTATCATAAATATCTTAATTATGCAGAAATATTTTATGCATATTTTACCGAAGATATTACTAGCAGTATTAATAATGAATTACTTTGGACAAGCTGTAAACTCAAAGTATTACGCTGGTCCACATTTTTTAACCGTCATTTTAAACGAAAATACTTTTATTTTTTTCTTTGACAAACACCACAGCATTTCGTTGAACTAACTAACGAGGAAAGGACATTAGCTAGCCAATACGATAAAGGAATGACTTTTTTTGCTAATTTCTTTAGCACATTTGTACAAGCACTTGGAATCTGTCCAAGCCCTACTTTCGTCAGGCATTTTTTTTTACTGTAACGGACATAAACACTCCCTTGCTTTAAACAGAGCGTTTCATAATTTCTAACTACGAAAATTATTTAAACTGCGACACTCATCATGCAACCGGAGCTCAAAATATCACAAGGATCCTCAAGAGCACAACAAAGACTGTATTAAAAGATACTTGTAGCAGATACATGAGAATCCAAGGTTTTTTATCTACGCTTTCTTTTCCTTATGCCAGATATTAAGGTACCACTTCAGAAGGGTGTCAGCTAGTCAGATTCCAGGAATCGGTACTTTAAAGAAAAAATACACACCAGTATTCCATTTCTCCCTAAACATTTTAAGCATCGAAGTCTTTAACTAACATGTGAAATAACGTGTAAAAAAGTGGTAGTTTTAAGCTTTTCTGCTAATATAATAAGGAATCGCGTATCTAAAGAAATTAATAATGATGTAATTATATTCGTGTACTGCGACAGGGCTGTGTAGGGCTGTTTCACCTCTCCTCATGTGACTTCCCCAGTAGCCTGCTGGTCTACGTGCCTGACTAGTAACCCACAGGTTGTGTGTTCAAATCCAGCTGGCACCGTGACTTTTCTTTTAACAAACATTTCTTTGAAAAAACAGAATAGCAATATTATGGACAATTAATTGACTTTTTATATTTCTACATATCACAACATGATCGAATTTAAGTCATTTTTAATAACAATGAATAGTCACCTTCTTTCCTTCTGACAACTGTCCCTGCTTCTGCTTCCTGCTTCTATTGTGTGTGTGTGTGTGGGGGGATCCCTTTAGATCTCCCTTCAGATTTAAAAGGTTATTAATCATATCTTCTGTGTCGCATCTTCCCAGTGTAGCTGATCTTTTGCTGCCTGGGTAAACTATCACAAAGCTTAAGAGAACTTTACATTTCTATTATCAACAAATTGTAAATATGACGTTTACATAGGCATTATTAATTTTTCACTTGGGTGTATGGAGGATTGTCAGCTGCCCTGAGAGTAGACCCCCCTCTTAGGCTGCGCAAACGATCTTTTAAATTTTTATAGAGAAATGGAGGCTGTACAGTATGTGTTACAATATAAACATTTATATTGATTTAAATCGCGTTTTGATTTAAATCGCAAACGCGTGTTTAATTATGTGTGTTTTTTTATTCACAATCAGACAAATGCAACATAAATTGATATCTTTGTCTTCTAAGTATCTTAATAAACTTTCAGCATAGCTTTCTCCCCGTTTAGATTTATTTTTCTTGGGATTTTGGGATCAAACGTGGAAAGATTAGATAATAATCGTTTTTATTTTTCAAATACATTTTAGAAAAGTGTAATCTATACTTAAAAGCTGTGCACCACCTGCTATATAGATACTGTGGTGTCTCTGGGGGAGAGTTTATGTAAATCACGGTAGTACTCACACCACACTTTTCTTTCCGAATACAGTCCGCAATCCGTTCCCTTAGCCCTGATCCAATCCGATTTCCAAGTCCGTAATAAAGCCAATCCGCGATGTGTCCTTAACCAGTGTCCGTAATCCAAAACCATAAACCCTTTCTCCTTTCAGTAGTCCGTATTCCTTAGCCCGATCCTTAACATGCACCTCTTTCCTCTCTTCTCCTCCAAACCGCATTCACCTTACCGGCTTCCGCCCTGTTCACTGTCTCCGGGGCACTTATATTTCGGCTCCTGATACGGCTCAGCTGTGTCTCGTTGTTTCTCAGAATAGACCCTTTCCATTTCCTGGTCAGCTGATTTCTTTTGGCCGCCATTTTGCTAAGGTCCATATTTAGTATTTTCAGTGTTTCGTTCCTGAAATACCTGTTAGAAATGACCCTTCCTCTTACATATTGTAATACTTTCGGGTTCGGACAGGACGGACACAAGAACTCAGACATGCGGAGTTAAAGCTGCCTTTATTTTTCTTCTCCGTCACCACCTGCCAGCCCGGCGCTCCCGCGCCCCCAACCAGAGACAGACAGCTCCCGCCTGCTTACAGCGCAAGCCAACACACCGCCCGCGCGCCCGAGAGAGAGAGAGTAAGACCCAGGGGTGCAGAAGCAGGGAACTATTTACAAGGAAAACAGATACCCTCTCCAGACTGTACGCCCGCTTCACTGTGGGAAACCCGCACCGGCCTTCCTAAACCCCGCCCTGACCACTTTCACTCCTGTCCTGCCCCTCACTGCGCACCCCAGCCGGGCGCTCTTCGGCCTCTGCCCAGGGTGAATGCGCTACAATATTTTTAGATATTTAGATATTTAGACCCGGCGCGGCACCGAGAGAGCGTCTGCATTTATTACTTAGTTTTTAAAATTAGTCAAGCAATATGAAGCATCTCTTTTTACTTTTAAGTCCCTTAATTATCATTAAGCACAGCTTTCTCACCACTTAGACTACTTTTTTACCATCCTTAGACAAAGCAGAAACTTGTTGTACTTTCTAATGACATACAAGTGGAAAGATTACAGATTTTAATCGTCTTTAATTCTGTTACGTTATACATTTTAGAAACGTTTCATCTATACAAACACCACAAAACTATTCTCGATTGTATTTTTGAATGTTATGTTACACTTAGTTCACTGTTTTAAATACATCTAATTAAGAAAGTTAGGTGTTAGCATAAACTATTAGTAATCAATAATATTGAATTTAGCACTGTAATAAGTTGTTGCACTTTCCCCCGCATCTTGTAAAAATATATTTTCATTGTTCAAATATACATTCAATCTGACTATCATTTAATAAGTTAAATACAAAACTAAAGAAAAAATAGGGTAAAATATAATTCAAAATATTTTGCTAACAATGTTAACTGTTTATAAATAATAAAATGTATTAACCAAGGAGTAGGATGGCACAGTTGTTAGTGTGCTTTTTGTTTTGTTTCTTTTTCATAAATACAACAGTAGTACCTGATGTCTCAGTGGCTTTCAAAATTAAATTATGCATGCAAACCTGTGAACTAGAAAGATAACTAAAATATCCATCCATTTCAAATAGTGGCGAGGTGGTTAGCATTGCTATCTTGCACCACTGGGTCCTAGGTTCAATTCCTGCCGTCCTGTGTGTGTGGAATTTGCATGTTCCCTCTGGCTTCCGTGGTTTTTCTCCATATGTGTGATATGATTCCCCTCGCACTCCAAAACATACTGGTAGGTTAATTGGTTTAAGGGAAAACTGGCCCTGGTGTGTGTGTGTTTGTGTCTATTTGTCTTTCCTGTGATGGTTTGTGTCTATTTGTCTTTCCTGATCTTCTACTTTGCATCCGTTGCTTGCTGGTGTCCAAATCCTCTATACTGGATAAAGAGATTAGAAAATGGATGGAAGAAAAGTCACTGTGTGGATGGAACTATACACAATGTTTAGAACCCCACTATGAGATTGCAGCATCTCACTGAGGATAAATAGTGCTGGCTTAAGGAAAGCCTTTCCACCTCTCTTGCACATCAGTTTCCAAACCTAGCTAGTTATTTAAAAAAACTGCCTCAAAATTTAAACATCTTAAGATGCTGGCTCTGTAGATCAGCATCAGCTATGTTTGCCCAATCATTCAATTCATGTGCATTCAACACACAGTTCAATGCTAGCAATTACACAATATTTAAAATACAATCCTCATTTCAGTATCTATGTAAACATACAGTCTGTTAACTTCATCATCTTCCTCTGCAGTCTATAACATCTCCTCAAAAGTATGCCTAACTCTACTAGGAAGTGATTTTATCAGTGTATTCCTCCTTTTTCCCCAAATTATCTTTTTCCTACCTACATCTCTAGTCTTACATCCTGCAATAACTCAGCCAATACTTAAATCCCCAAAAGCTGCTTGCATTAATTTTTTTAAATCACAAATACCATATGTATATACTGGCCGTAATACTCAGCATTGTGGAATAATAGTTTCTTTTAAAGTGAACTAGAGAAACTAGGAGCTAGAGAAATCAAGAATGGCTTTTTAAAAAATTAATAAATGCACATCCTGTTCACTGGGGAAATTAAAGTCACACTGAGCAATCTGCAATATGTTCAGAATTTGACAGCCAGAATCCTGACCGGGATGCATTAGGCCTGTCTTCCTATCAGGTTTCAAGTCAACTTCAAAATCCTCATTCTCACTCAGTACCTATCTGGCTTATTATCTGTCTACTCCCCACCTTTGTCCGTCTGACTCTGGTCTTCTAGCTGTCCTCATTTAACTTTGAATGTTTTGTGATATTTAGAAAGACCAACAAATTCAATACAGTGTCAATAATATTTATCAGTAAAAACGACAGTAGTAGCAGCTTCAAATTATTCGCTGTTATTAATAAAAGACTTGGCTTCGGACATGTTGTGATATTTAGAAAAATAAAAAAAATGTCAATAAAGTGTCCATAATATTTGCTATTCTAGTTTTTCAAAGAAATGTTTATTTGTTAAAAGAAAACAAATGGTGAGAGCAGGGCTTGAACCAGAGACCTAAGGCATATAAGGCACACGCTTAAGCCATCACGCTACAGGCATAATCACATGGAAAAGAGTAAAACAGAAGCACATATATCCATAGAAAGTGTATTATACTACTATTTGAGCTACAGTACATAAATATAATTATATCGTTATTAATTTCTTTAGATACTCAATTCCCTATTATATTCCCTATTAATCAAATTCTAAAAGTATGCTTTTGTTTACTCTGATAATGAGCGTATTCGCAGAAAAGGTTAAAACATTATAACTTTTTACAAAGTATATAAACTTAATATAGTAAGAAGGAGGAGGAAAAAACATTTCCAAAATAACCACATGTAAGACTTTGATGCTTAAAATGTTTAGGAAGGAAGTGGAATGCTGGTGTGTATTTTTTCTTTAAACTTCCAATACCAGCCATATACAGTTTAAATAATATGTTTATATATTACATTTATAAATAATATGTAATATACCACTGAAACTATAATAATTTGTCTGATAATTTTTAACAGTATAAATGTTTTAATGTTCCTAAATTAATATCGTTTATGACCATCAGATGCATTATGCTCTTCTTCTTTTTATGCTCAGCTACTAAAATTTCCCTTTAGTTGTAAAATTCCCTATAAATATTCAATACTAAGCAGATTAAAACATGCACAGTAAAAGAGATTAAATGATTAAATCTTTTCACTAACGACCAATGCACCACAAGTGCCCCTGTCGGACAACGCAGTGATTTGTGCGTAATTGCGTGCGGTACAGGTTTGTACCGCGTATTTTGAATGGCTGCATCTGTATATTATAATTAAAATCGAGACTAACAAAGTGGTATTAAATATACCACTGAAACTATAATAATTTGTCTGATAATTTTTAACAGTATAAATGTTTTAATAATAATAACAATAATTTCAAAACTTCTTGTATCTTTTTCAGAGTCATTTGTTTTCTACGGCTTTCATAACCTTCGCTTATTAAAATACCTATTTATGAGACACGAAGTTTCAGATGTCAATAGCTTTGTGAAAAATGACACAGATACTTCAAACCACCGGCATTTTAAAGATCACGTTTGTGAAAATGTTCACAACTGTTATAGCTTTATAGATATAGATAATGCTTTTAGACTATATCAAGTAACTGGTTGCATTTTAGAAACCTTAGTTTGAATAAAGCGGATCCCAGGTGTAAGCAACTTCATAATGGGAGAACGCATTATGCTACATTTTTATGCATGAGTTGACGCTTTCAGAAGTTTCTCAAAAGCATAAAAATGTAACTTAATATTGGACAACTAATTCTTTTAATTTTAAAGAAAATCAAAAATAAGAAACAATAACGCTTCTCTTCCTTTAAAATCCATAAAAAACAAGTTTAGATAGTTAAAAACAATTTTATGCACAAAAAAGGGTGATTTTTCTTCCTTGTGATCATCTTAAAAAATGGATAGACTGGTGGAATTACTCCCTCTGTATTTCCTGTTTTCGCACAGATAAGAATAAACTACATATGCAAATCGTTTCACAAGCAGAAAGTTATTGAGCACAGAACATCTCTTTCACCACAGTACACATTATGTTACATTTTTAAGCATTTGTTGAAGGATTCTGAAGTCTGTCAAAAATTGTAAAAAATGTAACCAAATAGTGTAGGTAAGACTGCTATATATCCTGGATAAGTTGGTCGATAACAGATCGACGGGTAAAAACATTCCAATTTTAAATGCGATATGGAAGATATTAATAATATCTTGGACAATCTGTAAGCTGAACAGTTATAGAGGAGACACATTGAGTTTTTTTCTTTTCAGCTTGGAATTAACTTTTACGTATTCCATTGCAGCCACTTTATGCAACGCAGCTCCGTACTTCTTTAACAAACATCTTATTTGTCACAAAGGCTACACCCCGCTGTCTTTGTTATGTAGAATAGACAGTTTTGCTTAGGGGATGGGGATGGAAAACATTCATTTTCTGATAGCGGTGTACTGAACATAGGTGACAAAGGTCTAAAAAGTCAAAGGGGTGCCTGTGGCAGAGTTCAGCGCATTTTAAATTACTGAAAGGCTGTGAACAGCATCAGCACCTGTGTTGATGTTAGTGGTTTTATAAAAAATAATATAACAATAATCACAAGTGCAAAGACATTTTGCAGAACAAAACTGTAAAAGAAGCAGACCTTAAATTTAGAATTGGGTTTCTCTATAGGTGTCTGAACAGTTCAATGATATACAGTCAGACAGACAGATTTTAAATTCTTCAAGCAAAATTAGCTCTTTAAGGTTTATCAAAATCAGATTCTTTGCAATCATTACATGACTTCTCAAAAGAGACTGTACTCATTTCTGTCATCCAAACAAACATTTGATATTTTTTTTACATGTCGAAATCTTGGATAGTATGCCTCAGGGATACATAGTGCAATCTAAACAAAAGAGCTGCTGGGCACACTGTGATCTTGACATGCAGGTGTGAAGTTAACAGCTTCTGTTTTAAAAGGTTTTGGATTTGTATCTGTTGGAACTGGAAATACAATGGCAAATATAATTGAGGTTCTACTCTTTAAAGTTTAAGCTTTAAAGTCATGCAATGTCTAGGTTAGGCAGGAACATGCCATTGTTTCTTATTTTTTATTTTCTTTAAAAAATGTTTTAAAAATCAGCTTCCCACTTTTGCCTTGCTGTAACTATAAGTGGGATTGTTTCATATTTGGGGACACATTGTTTGTAGTGGTCCTTTCTATTACAGGTATTACGGTACTGCAATTTGTAATTGTGGTGTCCATCGTGTCTTTCAGTTTAGCAGATTTTATTCTGCACCAGGCTTTGGAGCAGTCTGAGGAATATTTCAAGACAGCTGTTTTATTGATAGCAGTCAGTCTCTCAGTTTACTAGGGGTATATAAGATGTTAAACTGAGGAAGGCATTCAGCACCCACCCCCCACAAAGACAAAGCCGATAAAGATGATAAAAATCAATTCAAAAGGGTGCAGTCTGTTAACAAACTCTAACAGAGCAAGGCTTTCTGCTCAATTACATGAGAGCTAAAGTACAGTCAGATAGCTTTTAAATTAGCTAACTGTATACTGAAACAGTAGCACACAAGGCAATGAACAGCAGTGTGATTGTATACTTTATAAATATAAATATATAATATTTATATATATATATTCTATATATATACACCTGAAGAAGGCTCCACGGCCAAAACCTTGTTTTTTCTCTTTTCTTTTTTTCAGCATGGAATAAACCTATTACTTGTTCCTTTGCAGCCTACACATGCTGACGCAGTTACCCACCTGAACTATATAATATTTATATATAAATATATATAGAACGTGTTTTTATATTTTTTTATCCAAATTTAAAGTTAAATTACTCGTTGCTAAAATTTGTACAAAATATAGATGTTCTTAATGTGGATATAAACCAATGAAAGAGGCACATCACATTCACAAGAAGCTATAATAACAAACTGTTTCTACACATGTGGCATATTTATAAGCTGTTCTCCAATTACTGGCACTTGTAAAAATAACTCCTCTTTCCTTTAACTTAAAGAATTTCTTGAAAAAATCCTTAATCATGAAACCATCAGTTATAATAATTCTTCCAGATACACACACTCACGCCAGAGCAAATTGTGCCAGAAATAACCTCCCAGAGTAAATCTTTGGACTGTGTAGTACTGTACAATATACTGTTTAAAGTTTAAAATTCCAAGTTAAATTGTTGGCCGATTACTGGTTGCGGAAATTTGGATTAAGGCAAAATATAGATTTTCTCAATTTAGATGTAAACCTGAAAGAGACACATTGTGTTCACAATAAGCTATACAGATGCAGCCATTCAAAATGGGTGAGGTATTTCGCGGCATACCGCGACACGCCCACCGGGGTATCACGCGGTTCACGTGTGTCACGTGACTAACTATCCGGCGTCGCCTTGTAAAACCGCCAGGGGGAGCTTAACCTCTCATGTACAGCATTTGAGCCTTTAATTTTGAACTGTGTATTACAGCATGTTAATCATCAGTCATTAAAATGTTGGTATATTTTATGAAAGCAAGATTGCTCAGTTGGACAAAAGTACACAACCTACCTTTATCAGAAATATTTATGCATCAAAGCCTTTACTGAAGATATTACTAATAGTATTAATAATGGATGACTTTGGACAAGCTGTATACTCAAAGTATAATTTCTTTAGCACATTTGTACAAGCACTTGGAATCTGTCCAAGCCATACTTTGTCAGGCATTTTGTTTTACTTCAACGGGCATAAAAACTTCCTTGCTTTTAACAGGGCGTTTCATAATTTCTAACTACGAAAATGATTTAAAATGCGACACCTATCATGAAAAGAAAAAAATACACACCAGTATTCCATTTCTCCCTAAACATTGTAAGCTTCGAAGTCTTTAACTAACGTGATACCGGAGTCAACAAGCATACTTTTAGAATTTGATTAAAAGGGAATATAATATGGAATCGCGTATCTAAAGAATTTAATAACGGTATGATTATATCCGTGTACTGCGGCAGGGCTGTGTAGGGCTGTTTCGCCTGCCTGTTCATGCGAGCTGTCTTGTAGCCTACTGGTCTAGGTGCGTGACTACCAACTGGCAGGTTGTGTGTTCGAATCCAGCTGGTGCTGGACCTTCCAGTTTTATTTATTTATTTTTTAATCGCGTAACATAAACATATTACCGTATGCAAACTGTACTGTATACAATATGTATATGTATATTTAATGTCTTAACTGTGCCCGTTTAAGTATTGAATATTCATATCTAATTTTACCACTGAAGGGAAATCTTAACATAAACATACAGTATATGGCTGGTCTCGGTACTTTAAAGAAAAAAATACACACCAGTATTCCATTTCTCCCTAAACATTGTAAGCTTCGAAGTCTTTAACTAACGTGATACCGGAGTCAACAAGCATACTTTAAGAATTTGATTAAAAGGGAATATAATATGGAATCGCGTATCTCAAGAAATTAATAACGATATAATTATATTCATGTTGCAAAAGAACTGCAACGGACATAAAAACTCCCTTGCATGGTTTCATTACGACCAGAATCGGTCTTGAGATATTTTTAACTTGATTTACAGTATTTGAGAGGTATGTCTTAACACCGATACTACAGTGCTTAAGTACTGCTCACGTATATGTTTCTAGGTTTATATTATGCATTTCATACGGTCAAAATACTTTTGAGCAACTAATAAGAAGGGCGAAACGGTATGCGTTTTACTTTCGTTTTGTGCTGGGACCCGTGGATTGATTAGAGATATCAAGTACATACAAGTCATTTTTTAAATGTTGTAGTTCGTCTTGAAAAAATGTTACGAGTACATCATCTATCAAGAATTACACAAGTTCTGTTTCCATATTGCGGATTTTGGTTACGTAATATTATTTTCTAGATTTCACGTTGTGAATATGATGGGATGTCTGATGGGATGTTTCTAAAAATCCATCCTCTGTAAAACGTCTTCTCTAGTTGTCCTGCATATGTATTCGCTAATGAAGCTGTGTTCTGAGCCTGGATCTCTACATTTCTGTATGAACCAGCTTAGAGGGCTAAAGACAGCTTGTGTTTAAATTGAGTGTAAGGCAATTTATGCTTCTAAAGTCATGGTCAGCATTTATTTTTGTACTGTGCTGTAAACTTGTTCTGTGCCAAGTCACATTATTTTATAGCGTTTTTATAGCGTTATCAAATACGGTGCTACTGTAGTTTACTGAGTCCCATGTCACATGGTCTGTGATTGAAACCTGTAAAACCGGTTTAATTCGTCACAGCCAGCACTCTTCAGGTGTGAGGGTCTTCTGCTCAGAATGAAACGCTAAAATGTTTGTGTATATTCTAATGGTAGTGGGGGCAGGGTGTGTGGGAACAGGTTTGGTTGAAATTGCATTGGAGATCTATGTTCTTCACACCTGAAACATTTTCTCTGAAAGCATTTTCTTCGCAGTTTAACCCATCTTGTTACAGCATGTTACAGTTGACTATTATTAACCATATTAATTTTAAGTGCTTAATGTAAAATCTTGTAAAAATATATTTTCATTGTTCAAATATACATTAAGTCTGACTATCATATAATAAGTTAAATACAAAACTAAAGAAAAAATAGGGTTAAATATAATTCAAAATATTTTGCTAACAATGTTAACTGTTTATGAATAATAAAATGTATTAACTAAGGAGTAGGATGGCACAGTTGTTAGTATGTTTTTTGTTTTGTTTCTTTTTCATAAATACAACAGTAGTACCTGATGTCTCAGTGGCTTTCAAAATTAAATTATGCATGCAAACCTGTGAACTAGAAAGATAAATAAGATATCCATCCATTATATTCCATAATATCCATGAAATATATGGCGCCAGGGCACCTCACCGTGTCAGGCCACCACTGCGTCACACATATTTCAGCGCCATATATTTCATGGAACAATGAACAATGAAAATATATTTTTACAAGATTTTACATTAAGCACTTAAAATTAATATGGTTAATAATAGTCAACTGTAACATGCTGTAACAAGATCGGTTAAACTGCGAAGAAAATGCTTTCAGAGAAAATGTTTCAGGTGTGAAGAACATAGATCTCCAATGCAATTTCAACCAAACCTGTTCCCACACACCCTGCCCCCACTACCATTAGAATATACACAAACATTTTAGCGTTTCATTCTGAGCAGAAGACCCTCACACCTGAAGAGTGCTGGCTGTGACGAATTAAACCGGTTTTACAGGTTTCAATCACAGACCATGTGACATGGGACTCAGTAAACTACAGTAACACCGTATTTGATAACGCTATAAAATAATGTGACTTGGCACAGAACAAGTTTACAGCACAGTACAAAAATAAATGCTGACCATGACTTTAGAAGCATAAATTGCCTTACACTCAATTTAAACACAAGCTGTCTTTAGCCCTCTAAGCTGGTTCATACAGAAATGTAGAGATCCAGGCTCAGAACACACAGCTTCATTAGCGAATACATATGCAGGACAACTAGAGAAGACATTTTACAGAGGATGGATTTTTAGAAACATCCCATCAGACATCCCATCATATTCACAACGTGAAATCTAGAAAATAATATTACGTAACCAAAATCCGCAATATGGAAACAGAACCTGTGTAATTCTTGATAGATGATGTACTCGTAACATTTTTTCAAGACGAACTACAACATTTAAAAAATGACTTGTATGTACTTGATATCTCTAATCAATCCACGGGTCCCAGCACAAAACGAAAGTAAAACGCATACCGTTTCGCGCTTCTTATTAGTTGCTCAAAAGTAATTTGACCGTATGAAATGCATAATATAAACCTAGAAACATATACGTTAGCAGTACTTAAGCACTGTAGTATCGGTGTTAAGACATACCTCTCAAATACTGTAAATCAAGTTAAAAATATCTCAAGACCGATTCTGGTCGTAATGAAACCATGCAAGGGAGTTTTTATGTCCGTTGCAGTTCTTTTGCAACATGAATATAATTATATCGTTATTAAATTCTTTAGATACGCGATTCCATATTATATTCCCTTTTAATCAAATTCTAAAAGTATGCTTGTTGACTCCGGTATCACGTTAGTTAAAGACTTCGAAGCTTACAATGTTTAGGGAGAAATGGAATACTGGTGTGTATTTTTTTCTTTAAAGTACCAAGACCAGCCATATACTGTATGTTTACGTTCCAAAATTAATATCGTTTGTGGCCTTCACACGCGTTACAGTATGCTCCTATTCTTTTTATGCTCAGCTACTAAGATTTCCCTTCAGTGGTAAAATTCAATATCTACAACGGGCACAGTAAAGACTTTTACAGTAAGTCTTTCTATGACAGACCAAGGGACCACGAGTGCCCCTGTCGGTCAACCAATCACGCACCGCGGTACCCCGTGTCATCTTACCTGCGGTACGTGTCTGTACCGCACACTTTGAATGGCTGCATCTGTAATAGTGGACTATTTTTATGTATTTGGCTATGTAAGAAACAAACCAAAAGTAATGCTTTGATTGGGCTTTGAACCACCTGGGTGCAGTGCACTACATTTCAGTCCATTGCCCATCACCACTATAAGGATAATAAAAGTTTTAAAAAACAGAATGTCAAAATGTTTCCAAAACAACCACTTGAAATTTTAGCTGCTTAGTTACATGATTCCATATTAATATTACTATCAAGTGGTATTAAATCAGTACAACTTTTTTTTATGATAACATCAAGTCGTGTTTGTACTACTGTATGTATTCTTAGATAAGGATAACACATTATACAGTAACTTTTTATGAAGTACAGTATATAAACTTTATAATGTCAGAATAAGCATGTTAAAATCTTAACCCACTGTAAGTCACCATGTTTAAGACTTTTTTTGCATAAAATATTTATGAATACTGTAGAATACTGTTGTGTATGTTTTCATATTTAACTATTACTACCATCTAATGTGCGTACATTAAATTACTGTATGTATTACATTACAGTTCTGTTTTTGTTTTCTGCTACCAAAATTTACCATTTTCATTATGTGAATGTAAACCTGAAAAAGGCACATCACGTTCACAAGCTATAGTATTATAACAGTTTAAAATTAACAAAAGTCTAAAGAGTGTACAGCTTAAACTACACAATTAGATAAAGATTGTCGCTCAGCATTGACCGGGATTCAAAACCGTGTTTCTATTGACAGCCCAAAAGCACCACATGCCCCACTAAGCTTAAACAGTTCCACCTGGTGGTTTTACAAAGAACTGTAGTCACATTACTGAAAACATCTCGATCTGTCCACATAACACTATCATTACATTTATCTGATTCATACAGGAAACAATCACTGTGCTATATTGCACAGGGAACAAAATCCTGTATATATTGTTCTTGGCCACAAACATTCTAAATTACCTCCCTTAAGGCAGCAGTTGTAAATAGTAATGATGAGGGTGAGAAGGGTAACCAAAGATAAGATGAGATTTCCTTTGAACTCCAACATTATACAATTAAAATTGTTTGACTGACCCCACCTTTCCAGTTTACTTATCTGTTCAAAGTAATCATTCACCCTTTCTCTATCATCCCCAGTAAGGCCATTTAGTCACTGCACTTTAATAGACAAGCAAAAAATCCTTCCATTTTCATTTCATTTGTATATATGGAAGATAGTAAAGCTGACAAAACACAGCCTTAGTAAACACCCATATACAATTTCATCTCAAAATGTACAGTTCATGAGAACCAGCTGTGTGTGATCTGTTAGAAAATCCTTCATCCCTTTTATTAGCCTCCAATTAACATCCAAACCCAACAACCGTTCCACTAGTATGTGGGTCTGAATCTATTAACTGCTGAAGAAAAATCAATAAATAAAATATGCACATGTAACTGTGGCAGATGACTAGCTACTAAAATCATTAAAGTCAAGTCCCTCTATGTTCTCTAAAAGACTGCTGCCAAATAACCCTGTCTGTGCACTCTGTGGAAAGGGTTATTTGTAAACATCTCAAAGAAGCCAGACATCATAATCTACCAAAAACAGTTTGATCATAGTTACATATTGGTACAATTGCCGGGCAATCTACACTCTGGCCATTATCAGTGCTCAAGTTACAAAATAAAATAAAGAAGAACTAAGCAGACACTCCAAAGATTTGGAGGTATCTTAAAATAATCCTCCTTTAAAGACAAAACATACAGTGAGGTGATGTAGATATTTTAATACCCCTGTCTCACATAACTATATACTACTAAAACATATTTTTTAAAGATGGATAGCAAAGGAATTATGGTAATAATAAATAGCATAATAGGATCCTACTCCAAAAAAAACAGACAACGCGAAATCCATATAAGAAACTAAAAAACGTCTTACTGCAACAGAACCCGTGACGCAGACCTGTCACGGATATCGGAAAGGACGAACCGTGGAATGACAGGAGAGCGAAAAGACCCTATGTGTAGCGACGAGATGGGGGTTAGCCCGGGGTCAGCTGTTCAGGGAATGCCGTATAGAAACCTATGCCCGCAGGTAGCGGACGTGGGGCGACCTGGTGCTAGGCGGGTCTCAGGACATCTGAACGTCAATGCTGAGCCCCAGCAGACTGAAAGACCCGAAAATATATAGCCCCAGAGAGAGAGAAACACCGGAAGGACAGCAGAGAACCGGAAATGAGAGACAGGACAGAGAAGGAGTGCTCTCTGGCTGCAGAGGGCATGACAAGACCTCTATTAAATAATGTGTAATATCTCTGCTGCAGAACATAGCAGAAGCCTTAAAACATAAGTTCAGGTTCAAGCTAACCCCCTTGGTTTTGAGTGTGAACAGTCAAATTTCTTTTATCTCTCTGTCTGCTCAGCTGACAAAGACATTGAGAAAATAAAACAACAAGCAAAAAAATTGTTTGGTCTTCAGAGGTCACTTTTTCCCCTTTTAGGCCTTGTCCTAGGTGTCTACTAGCTTGGATACAAATCTGGGACAAACTGATCAATTAGAAAAAAATCTACATCATTTTTTGTGAAGACTGGACCTGGATGAAATTTGTCAAATCCCAAACAAGTGTATAAAAGTTATTGGAAAGCCAAGAAAATATGTAAAAAGCTACTGCAATTGCTATAAAAAGCCTCTAGGCACTGCTAGAGAGCCTTTTCTGCTGTTAGGCCTTCAAGTGTGAAACAATGACCACTGATAAGAAACTGACTGATTACCTCCTTCTGAGTCAATGATTAACAATTAAAATAAAGGAAAAGGCAGCCAAAAGCTCCCAGAGGAAGTCACATTCCCTAAGGGTTTTTCACCAATCAGACCAGCTTTTTCATGCGGTCAGCTTCAAAATGTGGTTCCAATAGCCAATAACTTTCAATCATCTCCAGGTCTGGAGATGGGTCAGGGTAGCATTTAATGGATATATAACTTACTTTTGAATCAGGTAAAAACATGGGATATATTCTTTTTTGCTGGATTTTGCTTTTGCGGTCATGTTTTGCTGGCTTATTAATTACTTATGGTTGCACTTATACTGAAGTGCATCATCAGAAAAAAAAGTTTTATTGTGCACAATTGACTTGGTGTATTTCTCTTCTAATAATGGTTTTGTGAAGCTTCTGTTGTCTCTTTTCAGTTAATATAAGGTTATCTGTAAAGGTTTTGTGGTTTTGTTTCTGAAAATAAGTCAGTCCTGGAACTGGGGCCTCGGCGCGTTGCCCAAGAAAGCAGAGACACATACAAGATGAAGCCTTTCAAAATGCACGTCAAAACTCATTACAGTTGTAAGCTAGGTGCACTGTATTGTGTTATGATTTGGCATGCCAAATCATACTTTCCAGAGAATCTTTACTGACCACAAATATAAATAGGTGGCACTTGTGATGTGTTAGGTGTTAGTGAACACCTACTTCATAGGTAGTATAATATTTATATATTATATATAAAACCACTTTGAGGCATGGTGGAAAATGTAACTCTCAACAAAACAACCTCTAGACCAGCTAGACAAACCAAAAGATCTTTCCTCCCTCCCACCTACAGATGCAGCTACTCAGAAAGCGTGTCATTAGATTGTAATGCGGTGTCTTCAACACAGTTCAGTACATTATGTGAATCACTGGCCAAAGACTATCGATAGGTGGTGTGTTAGTGAAACAGTTGCTCATTAAATCTGTTTCTCTGCTGTTTATCATCTTGAAATCCACTTAATATGGAATACTAATATGGAATTTTTAAATTTTACTAAAGGAAATTGTGGTAGGTGACAATAAAAATAATGGAAGAAAAAAGTCTCTAAACATCATAAATTATATTAATTTACAAATATAAATATATTAACATACTGTATAAAACAGGTGGTTGTAAAAATAAAAGAAATACACAACAGTATTCTGCCTCCTTCATAAACATTTTCTGTATCAAAGTCTTTATCTTGGTCACTTACTGTGGTTATTTTGGAAAGGTTTTGACGTGCTCCTTCTAACCATGTTAGAAGTTTATACACTTTAGAAAAAGCAATAATGTTTTAAAATAAAGATATAGAATAACACAAACTCAAAATAATTTATAATTATGTATCTTGTGTAAGAATTGAGTTCAACCTCTAATTTGTGAAACTCTGTATTTTCTGTTTTAACTCAGATTAAGAATGAATTACATATGTAATTCTTTTAAAAGGACACAAAGATGTTCTGTGCTCTCACCCCTACAAAGCCTGTAATGACATGTAGAATGTAGTGGCATATACCCTATCTCTATGCCTTATAACACATTGAAGTCACAACTAGTCTAGCTTTTAAAATAAAAGTCCTTCTAAAAAAAAAGGTTTTGAGTCTAGATTTGAAAGAGGTCAGGGAAGGTGACTCTGTGATATCCTCAGGAAAATTAAGAGACTAAAAACCTGCTATCAATAAAATATCTGCATTATGACATTTCTAAAACATCATGTACAGAGTAAAATCCTCTAACCTGAATGCCATGATGGACACACCACCTACAAAATTAGTGGTCCCTCTGAAACTAAACGCGTGCACCAAGTTAAAAATAACTGGTCACACAAAAACAAATCAAAGATACCAGACTAGCCCCCAAATATGTTACATCCCCTCTATAGTTACAATAAGGTGAAAGCAGGGAGCAACATAAAAGCCGGATATAACAAACATGCAGACAAAAACTGAATAACAATACAAAGTATATTTGCAAGGATACCAATTACAAACGTTAAAAAAAACGTACTTCCAAGATAAAGATCACAGTAATACACCGTTATATTAAAACTAATACCCTACAGGCACTGTAGGTGGGATACACTGCCCTCTTTCTGTAGCTAATTACCAACTGGATACAATTTTATACAGCATTTAGAACAACAAAGTAGCTCTTGAAAAGCTTAACATTTCTGATGTAGCAATGTAGGGAATGTTTCACACCAGTGCTTTATCTCCTTGCAATAGGGGGAAGGGGAACACAGTTGCTGCTAGCAGAAACTTTATGTTACTCTGTACCCATATAGTGGTAGCAGCTGTGAACTGAATTCACATGCTGAACTCTAACTCATACTTGCTTTAGCACAGATGCCACCCCCCACTGAACTCCCTAATGGGGAATGTTTACACTAAACTCCTGATAAGAAAGGAATGTTTTAAGTGCTTTCAGAGTCCTGGAGGGTCTTGAGAAAAGTACCTCAAAGACAGGAGGGGGAGGGTGTAGGGAAAAATACTGTATATACAGTATAAGCTGTGTAGAGCTATATCCCCTTTGAACTACGATAGATACTATAACTATAATGGCCCTTATTGTGGTTCCTTGTATGCATACAAGAAAGCTTGGCTTGATGAATGGACACTTCTTGCTCGAATCTCTTGGTTTCTACATCATTAAACAAAAAGTTTATATATTTTATAAAAGCAAGATTGCTCAGTTGGACAAAAGTAAACAACATTCCAGCTTCATCATAAATAATTTAATTATGCATAAATATTTTATGCATCAAAGTCTTTAACTTGGTAACTTACAGTGGATTTTGGTTTTAACGTGCTTGTTCCAAAATTATTAAGCTTATATTCTATACTTCATAAACAGTTATAACGTTTTATCCTTTTCTAGGAATACGTAGTAAGAATACCACTTGCTGTTATTGTAAAAAGATAAATGTTTTAGTGATTTAACATCACTTGATAGTTATATTTATATGAAATCATGTAACTAAGCAGCTAATGTATCACAAGTGGATGTTTTGGAAACGTTTTGACATTCGTTTCTTTTTAAAAAAAAATCTATTGTCCTTGTAGTGGTAATGAGCACTGTAATGTAGCAAGCTGCACCCAGGCGGTTCAAAGTGTGATCAGAGCATTACTTTTGGTATGCACCAAATGCATAAAAATAGTCCACTACTATAAATTATTGTGAACATGATGTGTCTCTTTCAGGTTTACATCCAAATTGATAAAATCTATATTTTGTCTTAATGCAAATGTCCACAGCCAGTAATCAGCCAGCAATTTAACTTGGAATTAAAAAATAAAACTTTAAA
Organism: Lepisosteus platostomus; assembly: GCF_059453375.1. Classification (NCBI taxonomy): domain Eukaryota; kingdom Metazoa; phylum Chordata; class Actinopteri; order Semionotiformes; family Lepisosteidae; genus Lepisosteus; species Lepisosteus platostomus. The sequence goes on along the minus strand of NC_142614.1, from coordinate 38,660,641 downwards.
CAGTATTATATAGTACACTGCCTGGAACTGAACCTGGTCCATCAGCGTCATTCGACAGGGAAGCATCTGGATGAATTATTATACGTGATGGTTTTGTGTTTAAGTAAGCACTCCAGTAGAAGAGCCTGGCAAACCATCAACCGACTGACCGGCCAAAGCCATAAACCACAAACCCAAAACCAGGTCAAAGCCAAAGACATCGCAAAGGTGCTTGTTGACAGTGGCAAACCAACCCACATAGACAAGCAGTTTGCCAGGAAAGTTAAACAAGAGATTCATGACAGCTGGCGAGCCAGCTCAGCAGATGATAACAGTCACAGCAGCTTTACCTATTCTGAACTGATTGCAGCGATTTCCACCAGGGCAGGGAAAGCTCCAGGACCTGACCACCTGCAATCTCTTACCCACCTCTCTGCACCTGCTTTAGAATGGCTACTAGCATTTTTCAACAATTGCCTATTACTAAACAAAATGCCAAAGATCTGGAGAACAGCAAAAGTCATCGCTATTCTTAAACCAAACAAACCACCTGATGACCCAAAAAGCAACCGGACAATCAGCCTCCTCTGCATCACCTTCAAGCTTATGGAAATGTTAATATACAACAGAATAAGCTCTATCATAGACCCACAGCTCCCAAATGAACAAGCAGGTTTGAGGACAAATAGATCAACAACTGACCAGGTCTGCTGTATGGTTGATGATATCGAACAATGCTTCCAAGAAAAAAATAAAGCGGGTGCTGTTCTTGTGGACTTAACAGCAGCTTATGACACTGTCTGACATAAAGGACTCATACTCAAACTGCTTCATACCATCCCAAACAAGAAAATGGTCCTCTTTATCCAAGAACTAATCTCTAACAGATCATTTACCTTAACACTGGGCAACGACACCTCCAGGAAATTTTACCTTAAGAATGGCGTCCCGCAAGGCTCGGTGCTGGCGCCAATGCTGTTTATCATCTACACAGCTGACCTGCCATGTACAACTGCCAAAAAGTACATATACGCAGATGACATTGCTATTATGCATTGCTCCACAGACATCAAAGCAATAGAAACTACACTATCGAATGACCTGAACAAGCTGAACTGCTACTTCAAAGACTGGAGGTTAAAACTTAGCATCACCAAGACAGTGAGCAGCATTTTTCACCTCGCCAATCGCCTTGCTAACATAACAATCAATGTCAAGTGCGAAGACAAAATTATTCCATTTGAGAAAAGCCCAAAATATCTAGGAGTTGTCCTTGACTGCTCACTGACCTTCAAACAACATCTCGAACAGCAGCAAAAATCCAAGCAAGGAACAACCTCCTGCGAAGACTAGCTGGCACTAGCTGGGGTGCAAATTTCACTGTCTTACGCACCTCTGTGCTTCTCTGGCCTTCTCGGTAGCTGAGTACTGCTCTCCTGCCTGGCACAACAGCAGCCACACGAAGAAGGTAGACATAACCCTGAACAACAGCATGTACATTATAACCGGGTGCATTAGATCTACAGATGCAGCCATTCAAAGTGAGCGGTACAGACACGTACCGCAGGTAATTGGCTGCGGTGTCGCGTATCATGATGTAAGATGATGCGGGGTACCGCGGTGCGTGATTGGTTGACCAACAGGGGCACTCGTGGTCCGTTGGTCTGTCGTAGAAAGACTTACTGTAAACGTCTTTACTGTGCCCGTTGTAGATATTGAATTTTACCACTGAAGGGAAATCTTAGTAGCTGAGCATAAAAAGAATAGGAGCATACTGTAACGCGTGTGAAGGCCATAAACGATATTAATTTTGGAACTTAAACATACAGTATATGGCTGGTCTCGGTACTTTAAAGAAAAAAATACACACCAGTATTCCATTTCTCCCTAAACATTTTAAGCTTCGAAGTCTTTAACTAACGTGATACCGGAGTCAACAAGCATACTTTTAGAATTTGATTAAAAGGGAATATAATATGGAATCGCGTATCTCAAGAATTTAATAACGGTATGATTATATTCGTGTACTGCGACAGGGCTGTGTAGGGCTGTTTCGCCTGCCTGTTCATGCGAGTTGTCTTGTAGCCTACTGGTCTAGGTGCGTGACTACCAACTGGCAGGTTGTGTGTTTGAATCCAGCTGGTGCTGGACTTTTCTTTTAACAAACATTTCTTCGAAAAAATAGAATAGCGATATTATGGACAATCAATTGACTTTTATATTTCAAAATATCGCAACATGATCGATATTTGCGATATTTTGAACATATCTTCCCTTCTGACAGCGGTTCCTGCTTCTATTGTGTGTGTGTGTGCAACAGAGTAAATTTTTATAGAGAAATGGAGGCTGGACAGTATGCGCTACAATATAAACATTTATATTGATTTAAATCGTGTTCTGATTTAAATCGCAAACGCGTGTTTAATTATGTGTTTTTTAATCAGAATCAGGCTAATGCATTTCTACATTTTCTGTATGAACCAGCTTAGAGGTTCATACAGAAAGACAACTTGTGTTTAAATTGAGTGTAAGGTAATTTATGCTTCTAAAGTCATGGTCAGCATTTATTATTGTACTGTGCTGTAAACTTTTTCTGTGCCTAGTCACATTATTTTATAGTGTTTTTATTGCGTTATTAAATCCGGTGGCGCTGTGTGTTAGTTTCCTGACTCCCATGTCACATGGTCTGTGATTGAATCCCATGGAACTATGACTTTATTTTTTAACAAACATTTCTTTGAAAAAATGAAACGTTTCCCTTGGTCAGAGATTAAATAAAACCTCACTCGCACCAAACAAATTTATATTTCTAAATATCACAAAATACGTTCATTGTCTTCCAATCGAGTCGAGTTGACATTGGAAGCCTGCCACACCCGGACTGTTAAACCAACGCATTAGCACGTCAAAGCCCATTGAGGGTATTTAGCCAGTATTGGCTTTAGTATTCCCCCCCTCTCCCCTCAATTCAATTCAATTCAAGGTGTTTTATTTGCATGACAGATGGGTACAAGCAGTGTTGGGTATGTATATTGTAACGCTTACGGCAGACAGGCACTGTGTAAGAGCCGGCGCACCAGAGCAGCGCACCGAGGGAGCGTCTGCATTTATAACTTAGTTTTTAAAATTAGTCAAGCAATATGAAGCATCTCCTTTTACTTTTAAGTCCCTTAAATACATTGAGCACAGCTTTCTCACCACTTAAGATTGCTTTTGATACCATCCTTGCACAAAGCAGAGGGGAGATCTTAGTGCCTGAGCATAAAAAGAATAGGAGCATACTTTAACGCGTGTGAAGGCCATAAATGATATTAATTTTGGAACTTAAACATACAGTATATGGCTGGTCTCGGTACTTTAAAGAAAACATACACACCAGTATTCCATTTCTCCCTAAACATTTTAAGCATCGAAGTCTTTAACTAACGCGATACCGGAGTCAACAAGCATACTTTTAGAATTTGATTAAAAGGGAATATAATATGGAATCGCGTATCTCAAGAAATTAATAACGATACAATTATATTCATGTTGCAAAAGAACTGCAACGGACATAAAAACTCCCTTGCTTTTAACAGAGCGTTCCATAATTTCTAACTACGAAAATGCCAGGTGAAAGGATTTGTAAACATATTTTGTTAAAGCAAGTCAGTTTTTTCCGCAACACATAAAAGACATTTTTCCAAGAAAGTTTAGCCTTTGTCACTAATGAAACCACTAAATAAAGACATAAATATAGAAATCTTAAGATTTGTTTTATTTAATGTTGGTAGCAGGATGAACTGTCAGAGTGTATATTTTGTCGCAGAGTTGCTGCAAGATGTTAACAGTGAAAAAGGTATTTAGAAATGAGTTATTTCAAGATGAAAATTTTCAGAATAATTGCAAATCTAGCAGGATATAGAAAGCACAGAAAACTGGCAGTTAGATTGATCAGATTAGTATGAAAAGTCATTTAGCAAAGGGAATGAGAAGAGTGACAAACTAGTATACTTTAGATATTTTTTTCTGAACCAGGGAAAATCTGATCATGTTTCCCTATAACAATAATAAAAAACTTTATTTGATATATCACCATTAAAGGTGGCATCTCAAAGCAATACAGTAGATGTAAAAACAGATAAAAGGACCACAGATTACAAAGTAAATGCATATAAAAAAGACAAGCAGTGAGAGGTGCTACCAAAATTAGAAAATGAAGCAGATACAGACACTAAGTCTTCTGAAAAGAAAGGTTCTGAGGTTAGATTTAAATTGGCCCTGGTGTGTGTGTGTTTGTGTCTGTCTGTCCTGTGATGGACTGGCGCTATGTCCAGGGTGTATTCTGCCTTGTGTCCGTCGCTTACTGGGATAGGCTCCAAATCCTCTGTACTGGATAAAGAGATTTAGAAATGGATGGAAGTAAAGGCACTGTGTGGATGGAACTATACACAGTGTTAGAAACCCACTATGAAATGGCAGCATCTCACTGAGAATAAAACATTTTATAGCGCTGGCTTAAGGAAACAGCCTTTCCACCTCTCTTGCACATCAGTATCCATACCTAGTTATTTAAACAAATTGCCTCTAATTATAAACATCTTAATATGCTGGCTCTGTGGATCCGCATCAGCTATGTTTGCCCATTCCTTCAATTCATGTGCATCCAACACACAGTTCAACGCTAGCAACTACACAAAATCTAAAATATGAGCTCTACTTGCCACTTACAATACCAACAGTACCAGCTAACTTTAGTAGTGACATTTTCATGGATCTTTTTAACAATAAAATTTACAACATCAGACTTCAGACACAATTAAACAGGCCTCAAAAAAGTCTGGTACAAACATTTTCAGCATGGAATAAACCTTTACTTTAATGGTATAAACCTTAAATGGATTCATATTCTCAATAAGATTTGGTGCTCAGTAACATGACTTAGAAAATAACAGAAGACATACAGATGCAGCCATTCAAAGTGCGCGGTACAGACACCGCAGTACAGATACCGCAGGTAAGATGACACGCGATACCGCGGTGCGTGATTGGTTGACCGACAGGGGCACTCGTGGTCCGTTGGTCTGTCGTAGAAAGACTTACTGTAAACGTCTTTACTGTGCCCGTTGTAGATATTGAATTTTACCACTGAAGGGAAATCTTAGTAGCTGAGCATAAAAAGAATAGGAGCATACTGTAACGCGTGTGAAGGCCATAAACGATATTAATTTTGGAACGTAAACATACAGTATATGGCTGGTCTTGGTACTTTAAAGAAAAAAATACACACCAGTATTCCATTTCTCCCTAAACATTGTAAGCTTCGAAGTCTTTAACTAACGTGATACCGGAGTCAACAAGCATACTTTTAGAATTTGATTAAAAGGGAATATAATATGGAATCGCGTATCTAAAGAATTTAATAACGGTATGATTATATCCGTGTACTGCGGCAGGGCTGTGTAGGGCTGTTTCGCCTGCCTGTTCATGCGAGCTGTCTTGTAGCCTACTGGTCTAGGTGCGTGACTACCAACCGGCAGGTTGTGTGTTCGAATCCAGCTGGTGTTGGACTTTTCATTTTTATTTATTTATTTTTTAATCGCGTAACATAAACATATTACCGTATGCAAACTGTACTGTATACAGTATGTATATGTATATTTGATGTCTTAACTGTGCCCGTTTAATTGAATTAAAAAAAATTTATTTAACACGAACATTAAGCTGTTTACATCTTCCGCCTGAGAACAGTCACCCATTGCTACCCAACGCAGAATGGTGATTGGCTGACACTATCTGACACCCCTCTGATTGGAGAAAAAAGACGTGCTGGCGTGCTATATACACTACCAGGAAGAGGATTTCTTTCTATTCAAAACGTGTATTTTAAAAGTTTAAGAAGTAAAAACCTTACAGCGTACACAGATTTCAAAACTGATCAGGATCGTTATCTTTGTCTTATGCATAATAATGTTCACCGCTCTGTCCAGCAAATTAATAATAAACTTTATTTTATATAGCGTTTTAAACGAATAAGTAATTAGATTGCTCATAAACCTAATCACTTGCTTTTTCTTTTTATTTAGGCTCAGATTTCAACTATAGATCGTATTATTAATAACCATAATAACAACCAACCAACAAAAACAACCATATAAACATAATGGTGGTGCTGGACCTTCCAGTTTTATTTATTTTTTAATCGCGTAACATAAACATATTACCGTATGCAAACTGTACTGTATACAATATGTATATGTATATTTAATGTCTTAACTGTGCCCGTTTAAGTATTGAATATTCATATCTAATTTTACCACTGAAGGGAAATCTTAACATAAACATACAGTATATGGTTGGTCTCGGTACTTTAAAGAAAAAAATACACACCGGTATTCCATTTCTCCCTAAACATTGTAAGCTTCGAAGTCTTTAACTAACGTGATACCGGAGTCAACAAGCATACTTTTAGAATTTGATTAAAAGGGAATATAATATGGAATCGCGTATCTCAAGAAATTAATAACGATATAATTATATTCATGTTGCAAAAGTACTGCAACGGACATAAAAACTCCCTTGCATGGTTTCATTACGACCAGAATCGGTCTTGAGATATTTTTAACTTGATTTACAGTATTTGAGAGGTATGTCTTAACACCGATACTACAGTGCTTAAGTACTGCTCACGTATATGTTTCTAGGTTTATATTATGCATTTCATACGGTCAAATTACTTTTGAGTAATAAGAAGCGAGAAACGGTATGCGTTTTACTTTCGTTTTGTGCTGGGACCCGTGGATTGATTAGAGATATCAAGTACATACAAGTCATTTTTTAAATGTTGTAGTTCGTCTTGAAAAAATGTTACGAGTACATCATCTGTCAACAATTACACAGGTTCTGTTTCCATATTGCGGATTTTGGTTACGTAATATTATTTTCTAGATTTCACGTTGTGAATATGATGGGATGTCTGATGGGATGTTTCTAAAAATCCATCCTCTGTAAAACGTCTTCTCTAGTTGTCCTGCATATGTATTCGCTAATGAAGCTGTGTGTTCTGAGCCTAGATCTCTACATTTCTGTATGAACCAGCTTAGAGGGCTAAAGACAGCTTGTGTTTAAATTGAGTGTAAGGCAATTTATGCTTCTAAAGTCATGGTCAGCATTTATCTTTGTACTGTGTTGTAAACTTGTTCTGTGCCAAGTCACATTATTTTATAGCGTTTTTAAAGCGTTATCAAATACGGTGTTACTGTAGTTTACTGAGTCCCATGTCACATGGTCTGTGATTGAAACCTGTAAAACCGGTTTAATTCGTCACAGCCAGCACTCTTCAGGTGTGAGGGTCTTCTGCTCAGAATGAAACGCTAAAATGTTTGTGTATATTCTAATGGTAGTGGGGGCGGGGTGTGTGGGAACAGGTTTGGTTGAAACATTTTCTCTGAAAGCATTTTCTTCTTGTAACCGATCTTGTTACAGCATGTTACAGTTTACTATTATTAACCATATTAATTTTAAGTGCTTAATGTAAAATCTTGTAAAAATATATTTTCATTGTTCAAATATACATTAAGTCTGACTATCATATAATAAGTTAAATACAAAACTAAAGAAAAAATAGGGTTAAATATAATTCAAAATATTTTGCTAACAATGTTAACTGTTTATGAATAATAAAATGTATCAACTAAGGAGTAGGATGGCACAGTTGTTAGACAAGAGGAATTGAAAAAAAATGTTGTCAATGTTGTCAATGAAAACCGGTGTGTGTGTCTCTCCCTGCTGGATGTCCCTCTCACAAACTGCTGAATAAATAAAATAATTTTATTGAAAACGAGTTTGCGATTGTCTGGTCTTTAAATTCTGGAGATACGCGATTCCATATTATATTCCCTTTTAATCAAATTCTAAAAGTATGCTTGTTGACTCCGGTATCGCGTTAGTTAAAGACTTCGATGCTTAAAATGTTTAGGGAGAAATGGAATACTGGTGTGTATGTTTTCTTTAAAGTACCGAGACCAGCCATATACTGTATGTTTAAGTTCCAAAATTAATATCGTTTATGGGCTTCATAAGTAAAAGGAGATGCTTCGTATTGCTTGACTAATTTTAAAAACTAAGTTATAAATATAAAAATTGCAGGCGCTGCTCTGGTATGTCGGCTCCTACACAGTGCCTGTCTGCCGTAAGCGTTACAATATACATACAGTACCCAACACTGCTTGTACCCATCTGTCATGCAAATAAAACACCTTGAATTGAATTGAATTGAGGGGAGAAGGGGGGGATACTAAAGCCAATACTGGCTCAATGGGCTTTGACGTGCTAATGCGTTGGTTTAACGGTCCGCGTGTGGCAGGCTTCCAATGTCAACTCGACTCGATTAGAAGACAATGAACGTATTTTAGCCCTAAATGAATTAATAGCAAACATGGTTTACATAAAATACATTTTTCCAAGAAAGTTTATAATAATACGATCTATAGTCGAAATCTGAGCCTACTTTAAAAATAAAGGAAAAGCATTTTCAGAGAGCAATCACGCTGTGTTTATGTAGAAAAAGCGATTAGGTTTATGAGCAATCTAATTACCTATTCGCTTAAAACGCTATATAAAATAAAGTTTATTTAGAGATGAATGATCAGTGTCCCAGTTTAAATAATGTGAGTCAGGAAACTAACACAGCGCCACCGGATTTAATAACGCAATAAAAACGCTATAAAATAATGTGACACAGTACAGCACAGTACAACAATACTGACCATGACTTTAGAAGCATAAATTACCTTACACTCAATTTAAACACAAGCTGTCTTTCTGTATGAACCTCTAAGCTGGTTCATACAGAAAATGTAGAAATGCATTAGCCTGATCATGATTAAAAAACACATAATTAAACACGCGTTTGCGATTTAAATCAGAACACGATTTAAATCAATATAAATGTTTATATTGTAACGCATACTGTCCAGCCTCCATTTCTCTATAAAAATTTACTGTTGCACACACACACACTATAGAAGCAGGAACCGCTGTCAGAAGGGAAGATATATTCAAAATATCGCAAATATCGATCATGTTGCGATATTTTGAAATATAAAAGTCAATTGATTGTCCATAATATCGCTTACCTATTTTTTCGAAGAAATGTTTGTTAAAATAAAAGTCCAGCACCAGCTGGATTCAAACACACAACCTGCCAGTTGGTAGTCACGCACCTAGACCAGTAGGCTACAAGACAGCTCGCATGATCAGGTAGGCGAAACAGCCTTACACAGTCCTGCCGCAATACACGGATATAATCATACCGTTATTAAATTCTTTAGATACGCGATTCCATATTATATTCCCTTTTAATCAAATTCTAAAAGTATGCTTGTTGACTCCGGTATCACGTTAGTTAAAGACTTCGAAGCTTACAATGTTTAGGGAGAAATGGAATACCGGTGTGTATTTTTCCTTGTGATATTTTAAGCTCTAGTTGAATGATAGGTGTCGCATTTTAAATCATTTTCGTAGCTAGAAATTATGAAACGCCCTGTTAAAAGCAAGGAAGTTTTTATGCCCCGTTGAAGTAAAACAAAATGCCTGACAAAGTATGGCTTGGACAGATTCCAAGTGCTTGTACAAATGTGCTAAAGAAATTATACTTTGAGTATACAGCTTGTCCAAAGTCATCCATTATTAATACTATTAGTAATATCTTCAGTAAAGGCTTTGATGCATAAATATTTCTGATAAAGGTAGGTTGTGTACTTCTGTCCAACTGAGCAATCTTGCTTTCATAATATATACCAACATTTTAATGACTGATGATTAACATGCTCATCAGTTCAAAATTAAAGGCTCAAATGCTGTACATGAGAGGTTAAGCTCCCCCTGGCGGTTTTACAAGGTGACACCGTTTAGTTAGTCACGTGACACACGTGACACGCGTGATACTGCGTGATACTGTGACACGCCCACCGGGGTATGCCGCGAAATACCTCACCCATTTTGAATGGCTGCATCTGTACGTATCATGCTTATCCTTCTATTTTTCATAATCGTAAACTCCTTAAGGCAGTTACATTTTCTCTGTTCTGACCTGGAGTTACAGAGAAATTTAAATTCTAATAAGAGATTTGTAATGAGGAAAGTCATACCAATCACTCATACCAGGATTTGCAATTACAATACAAATACTTTCTTTCTGTATGTGTTTATTTTGCAGTTTGAGTCTATAGCATTCCTTTGGGGGTCTATACTCCAAGGCATTACTTTTTTATGGGAACATGACATTTTTTTAAAGTCTTTTAATGCAAGCTTCATATAAACCCTTAGCAGTGGTTACTGTCTGGAGCAGGTACTTGAATGGCACAGATTCATTTAAATAAAACAATTTCTTCTGAAAATATTTGGGATAATACATATTCCAGAAATCATAGCCGTTGAATTATCCAGAAATTAATTTCTCTCAGGGTGTATTTAACCCCTCATGGATGGCATTGTATGAAATGAGTTTGTAGTTCCCCATTTGCCTCTATTATGAGATGCTGTGGACACTATTTTATACATTTTAGGAGTGTCCATAGGAAGGTATGTTCTAGAAAGAGTGAACTTCTGTTTTGCCATTATTTTTAATAGGGACGTTACATGTTTACACTTGGTGCTCCTACTAGAGGAGAGGATATGATTAATCTAGGCTTATCACAGAATCTGAAACACATCTGGTTGGTGAGTCTACTGTGGGTAAAATGTTACTGGTACCGCATGTTGTAAAGCTCGGTATATTCTCTCTTGGCCTGACTTTTTTTAATGTCTGAGTGTTAGAATCCATGTTGTTGCTGGTAAGGGAACGGTAGGTGCTGTGATTGACACAGTCAAAGCCTTGTACAGAGATACCATTGTAGCTGTTTGACAGTATTTTAGATGCCCTTAGTTAAAAGCATGGGAGGAAGTACTGCCAAGGGGAGGGGGGGGAGCAAGGATTTTTTCTTTGAGTTTGTGAGGTTATTTTTTGTTATATTGTGTTTCAGAAAGCAAGAAAATAAAATTTACCGTATGATAAAAAGAGAAAGAGCTGGAGTAGATCCTCAGATCAGTTTGCTACCAGCAATCAAACAAAAAAAATGGAAAGAATTGTCTCCTCCTGAATGGAACCTTTCTTACTGTCTTATAATTTATCAGGCTACCTTTTAATTTCCACTGAGAGAAGGAAGTCACTTGTCATGCAGCTATTTTATTCTTCATTGCACAATATGCTCTAAGTTAGCAAATGAAACTTATTGAAATAAATCAAGAATATGATTAACATGAATGTATAAACATCCAAACTATACTTTATCACATTTAATTATTGGGTTAGCTTTTTATTGAGCCAAAATGTTATGAATGTGTGAACGTCTGTAAAATGGAAATATTTATATTTTTCTCTTTTCTGTTACCTGCCTGACAGCATTTTGTATCCCATTCTGTATATTACTGGAAAATATTAGACCCAACCTAAAGAATACATGGGGGTAGTGGGACACAGTACTGCAAAGAGTCTCCTTAAGGGACAGAGCTATTAGTACTTATGTGTTTGAGTCTGGAGAATATAGTAAACTCTAAACATTAAGGGAATGCATGGAATCAGAAAAAATAAATTGCATAGTACACAAGACTTAACTGGTTTTATTCTAGGAAAGCAGACAAGACTGAGTCATGGGACTCAGAGGATCCAAGGCTAGACTGAGTATAATAGGCTTCGGGCTTCTATTGTGACATCTACTGTAAATTACAGAAATGTTAAAAGTAAACAAAATAAAGTAACTAAAATGTGGTCTGAAATCACCCCCTTAGACACCCCTTTTACTTCACTGGTGTCAGATATGAAAGGCAATAGTCTCCCGTTCTGTCTGCTGTGTGTTGCAGCAGAGGGACTCCCTGCAGCTGAAAGGGGCAGAGTAACTTGCATGCCCTCTAGTACAGTTTACACATGCACGACTTTAAAAGCTAGCAAGACAGGTTTCGATTCACATTAGCTGGTGAGCCTTGTTAAAAAAACTAATGATAATGTAACATGCCACTGTTTGTTCATGAACAAAGTTATACTGAGATTTTCTTAGATACGCGATTAAAAAATAAATAAATAAAAATTTGAATCTCTTGCGGAACACATTCCATAAGAATCAGCGGTTTTACAGTATATATCGCCTTTAAAGGTGGCTTCTCAAAACGCTTTACGGGATAAAAACAACCAGAACAACAGCAACAACAATATTGTATTTCATTGCACTTTGAAAACCAAGTAATAACTTAACTATACAGTACGTGCAAACGTTTCGTATGTTGCTGTCGTGAATGCCTGCGTACCCATAAGTATCTTATTTGCCTTGAGTCCTGTCTACAGTATCTGTCCCCCTACCCCCTCTCTCCCTCAATTCAATTCAATTCAAGGTGTTTTATTTGCATGACAGATGGGTACAATTCTTGTTGGGAATGTGTACTTTGATATTTACACCCGGCGCGGCACCGAGGGAGCGTCTGCATTTATAACTTAGTTTTTAAAATTAGTCAAGCAATATGAAGCATCTCCTTTTACTTTTAAGTCCCTTAAATACATTGAGCACAGCTTTCTCACCATCCTTACACAAAGCAGAAACTTTCCGATGACTCACAGTACAAGTGGAAAGATTACAGATTTTAATCGTCTTTAATTTTGTCTTTAATTTTGCCTGTGGAGTGTATCTTATTAAGCTCTAAATTGCATTTTGAGCGCGGTTTTTGACTTTTTTAAAATTGCATTTTGGGCGCGGATAGCACATACAAGGGTTAATGAACTGCGCCAAGAAATTTAAAATAGTATTTTTTAGGTGTGAGGGTAGGAGTGGACCGCAGCAGGCATAATCAGCAAACCAGGAAAACAAAGAACAGGACAGGTGAGATGAGTATCCGGAAAGCGAGTGATCAGAAAAAGGAAATGGAAAACGCAGAAAAAGGAAACGCTTTACAGGATAAAAACAATAACAACAGTAGTGGCTGGGCAAACGATTTTTTTTATCGAAATACAAATTGAGATACTGTACTGTATAATGATGTGCATGAACAAAGGTATACTGCAATTTTCCTTAGCTATGCGATTAATGCTTCGTAGGAGGAGGCGGTCTTTTCCTCTTGTCTAACAGTCTGTCCACAAACAAAACATTCCTGTTAGACAAGAAGAATTGAAAAAAAACAATTTTGTCAATGAAAACCGGTGTGTGTTTCTCTCTCTGCTGGATGTCCCTCTCACAAACTGCTGAATGAATAAAATAATTTTATTGAAAACGCGTTTGCGATTGTCTGGTATTTAATTTGGTCCCTTTTAACTGTTTTTCGATCTACTGTATTGCTTTGAGATGCCACTTTTAAAGGCGATATGTAAAATAAAGTTTTTTATTATTGTTATAGAGAAACATGATCAGATTTTCCCTGGTTCAGAAAAAAGATCTAAAGTGCTACACATAACTTTCTTAATTCGATGTATTTAAAGCAGTGAACTACTGTAGGTGTCACATAACATTCAGAAATACAATCACGTATTTGACAAATAAAAACGATTATAATCTAATCCTTCCACGTTTGATCCCAAAATCCCAAGAAATATAAATCTTGACGGGTAGAAAACTATGCTGAAAGTTTAAGATACTTAGAAGACAAAGATACTGTATCAATTTATGTTGCATTAGCCTGATTATGATTAAAAAACACATATAATTAAACACGCGTTCGCGATTTAAATCAGAACACGATTTAAATCAATATAAATGTTTATATTGTAACGCATACTGTCCAGCCTCCATTTCACTATAAAAATTTACTCTGTTGCACACACACACAATAGAAGCAGGAAGCAGAAGCAGGGACCGTTGTCAAAAATGACTTAGAATCGATCATGTTGCGATATTTTGAAATATAAAAGTCAATTGATTGTCCATAATATCGCTATTCTATTTTTTCGAAGAAATGTTTGTTAAAAGAAAAGTCCAGCACCAGCTGGATTCGAACACACAACCTGTCAGTTGGTAGTTACACACGTAGACCAGTATGCTACAAGACAGCTCGCATGAACAGGCAGGCGAAACAGCCTTACACAGCCCTGTCGCAGCACACGAATACCGTTATTAAATTCTTTAGATACGCGATTCCATATTATATTAGCAGAAAAGCTTAAAACTACCACTTTTTCACACGCTATTTCACATGCTAGTTAAATACTTCGATGCTTAAAATCGTTAGGGAGAAATGGAATACCGGTGTGTATTTTTCCTTTAAAGTGCCGATTCCTGGAATCTGACTGGCTGACACCCCTCTGAAGTGGTTCCATAAAATCTGGTATACGGAAAAGAAAAAGTCTTTTAATACACTCTTTGCTGTGCTCTTGAGGATCCTTGTGATATTTTAAGCTCTAGTTGAATGATAAGTGTCGCATTTTAAATCATTTTCGTAGTTAGAAATTATGAAACGCCCTGTTAAAAGCAAGGACGTTTTTATGCCGTTGAAGTAAAACAAAATGCCTGACAAAGTATGGCTTGGACAGATTCCAAGTGCTTGTACAAATGTCCTAAAGAAATTATACTTTGAGTATACAGCTTGTCCAAAATCATCCATTATTAATACTATTAGTAATATCTTCAGTAAAGGCTTTGATTCATAAATATTTCTGATAAAGGTAGGTTGTGTACTTCTGTCCAACTGAGCAATCTTGCTTTCATAATATATACCAACATTTTAATGACTGATGATTAACATGCTGTAATACACAGTTCAAAATTAAAGGCTCAAATGCTGTACATGAGAGGTTAAGCTCCCCCTGGCGGTTTTACAAGGCGACGCCGTGTAGTTAGTCACGTGACACGCGTGACACGCGTGATACTGCGTGATACTGTGACACGCCCACCGGGGTATGCCGCGAAATACCTCACCCATTTTGAATGGCTGCATCTGTACGCCCACTGAATTGCTACCGATTCTCAGCAGCATCTCTCCACCTAACCTTCGCAGAGAAGCAAGTTGCATCAACCTTGCACTGAAGGGACAACATCTCCCATCCCCTCTATGACAGGCTTGTAGAAATGAAGAGCGCGTTCAGCAATAGAATGATTCATCCACGGTGCGACAGGGAGTGCTACAGGAGGTCATTCTTGCCTTCTGCCATAAGACACATCCACCTTGCATCTGGGCAGAGGCAACGTTGACAGTGACCTGTTTCTGGACTGAACACATCTACACATCTACTGCTACATCTGTTATTTTTCTTTTCCCGTTTACAAACGTTTTTTGTGCAATATATGCCAGGGACCCATGCAATACATTTATATTTATATTTATATCTATATTTACATCTATATATTCATATGTGCAATACAATTTTTCTGTGTACTTTTCTGTTCTATTTTGTTCTTTGTGTGTCCTGGACTGTGAGTAACTCTTTTAGTGCACCCCTCACTGTACTGATTGTATTGTATGTATTGTATTATTATTATTATTGTATCATTCGTTACACTTTGGCTGTGTTGTCTGTGTTAAGCTGTTGTTGCACTGCAATTATCCTCACGGGACTGTAGCGGTGAGGCTTATTAATAAGGCAGAATTAAGTGTTTCTGAGCTTCCCAAATGAGGCCCCATTTCTCTGTTCATCTCTGTGGTGCAGCCACAGAGAAACCATTCATGCAAGATGTTTTCTTTTGATAAGGACAGCTCCCAAAGGGGGATGCACTTAGCTAAGCCTGGCTATCATGATCAATGGTCATCCATTGGCGCCTATCTGTCTAGGGAGTGCGAGTTGGACATCTGGATTGCATTCCTAAGTGTCAGGAGTAAGTGACTCATATCTCACCTTGATCAACCAATCAGGGACTGGTAGGGCCGAGTAACCCACGTGGGACTCTGATGCCCATGGAACTTTCAGCCAATCAATGAGCTGAAGTTCCTCCAGGTAAAAACAGGCAACACAGAGATTCAACAAGATTCAGATTCAGAAGGGATTCTGGAGAGGATTCTGTGGACTGTTCTAAAGGGAATTCAAAGGAGAATTCCAGGGCAGGACGGCCCAGGAGCAGAAGGCTCCCAAGGGCAGGACATCCTCGCAGCGCGCCTCCTGACCATCCTGAGACTCAGCCCGGAAAACCACGGAACGGCCAGTGTGTCCGAGTGCCAAAACTTTCCTTTGTTCTAAGAGTCTAGAGTGGAGGTTGCCAGAGAGTAACCAGCAGCAGGCCTCGTGAACAGGTCGGAACTGTGGAAAGCTGAATCACTATTCAGAACTATCTCTTCATCAGGAACGAACCGGTCCTCTTCCTGACTTGCTGGGACCCACAGTCATCTTTTCTCCTGTGCACCAACTTTGCTAGTTAAAGCCAACACTAACTAGCCGGTCAGTGAGCATTAGCAGCGCACCGTCGCAAGCCGCACAGCACAGCCTGGCACCGAGCCAGAGAGCGCGGATTGGACAGCAACAGCCTGCAATTGTTTCTTTGTGCCCGCAGGAGATCTGAATCCCCAAAGATTGGATGAGTATTCAACTTCAATGCATTACAGCTCGAGAATTCAATTGTTATCCCAACCAGTTGATATCAATTTAATTCCTAAGAGTTATGTACTTGTTTTGAGTATCTAATGTAGAAGTTGTAACCAAGTTCACTTTACGAAACGGTCTTAATGAATGATATACTGAACGTATGTCCTCTTGATATGTGTAACTCTTTGTAACTGACCGAATATATATCTTTTGTATTCTGATAACCCTCTCGATAAGATCTGTTAGGTTTATATGCATATTCTATGTATTAATAAATGTATCCTCGTGTATTAGTACCTGTGTGTGCGCGTTGTTTGAGTTATGTCGCATGGTTGGATTCTAAAGCAATCAAAAGAATCAACTTTGTGATTTACTGCTACAATTAATAATTGTCTCAGTAAATGCCCAAACCCTACAGAACTGGTGCCTTCAGAGAGCCAGTTTTCTTACATATTTGGCGTCCCTGAACGGCTATGAATCACTACATTATTTGGCGTCCCTGGCACGGGCGTGGCAAGACTGAAATGAGTCAACCAAGCGAATAATTCATATAAAACGCCGCGGGTTTCATACACGACAATACAGTGTGCTGAAAGCCGAAAGGAAAAAAGTTCCCCTTGCTCTTTAAGCAGTGCTTGATTGTTTTGTGATCTTTTGCGATCTACCGGGTTGATTGCATACTGGATCTTGTGGTTTTCTGTGGTAAAACTGTGATTTCGTACTTAAAAGTGATACTCTTTAAGTTTAACGATGGTTGCAAAAAGGTCTGAATTCGAGTCGCTATTAAGCACTCTCTCTAGCAGCGACAGGTCTGACCACGATCTCTTCCATATCTCCGTCAGCGGAGAAGCTAGGAGAATAAACCTCCATTCTCTGAGAGAGCTAGCGAAGGACATAGAGAGATTTGACCCCGCAGTGTCAGAGAATAATATCGAGAGTTATATTCAAGACCTCAGGTATACCCTGCAGTACCTGCCAAACGCCACAGAACAGGAGAAAGTGTTTCTGGTCAGGAAAACTACCAGCAGAGCTGTACATGAGTGGATGGCTAGGCAGATGAAAGAAGTCTGTAATGATTTTGAGCAGCTGTGTCAAGCACTTATCGAAGAATACAGTGAGTTTATTGACCCGACTGCTGCGATAGCCGCCGCTCTTAACATTAAGCACGAGAGAGCTGAGTCCCCTCGCGAATATTACGAGAGACTTAGACGAACTTATTTTGCAGGGCGAAATGATGAGGGTTGCGAAGAGAACACACACTTCAAGGGTTTATTCATTGCGAATCTCCACCCATCAGTCAGAAAGATGATCTTAATGCATACAGATGCACAGACCATGAAAATGACTGATATTAAGAGATTCGTGCAGAAAGCCTGGGAGTATGATGTCCAAAGTCGCTCTGAGAAAAAACCTGTTAAAGCGACTGTGTTCGCCGTCAGAGCCAGCAGGGTTAACTCCCTCCTGCTCGAAGGAGCACAGGTTCCTGAGCTGGCTAAGCCCCGTTCCAAAGCACTCACACAGGACCGCACCCAGCGTCCTAAGTGCCATGAGAACACCGGGGGAGGGAAAGGGCTAGATAAAGCTGAACAAAAGGATTCAGTAGCCGCCCGCCTGGCCAGGCTTGAACAAGCTTTATTAAGACAGGGACAACCGCTCCCCAAGGCTGCCGGAAACGTGAATGAGCTGATACTCTCCACTGGAGGAGGCGGAGACCCGCCCCCTCTCCCTCCCTCAGTCTATCTGATTGAGCGGAAGAGTTCCTGCCTGGATAAGGTCAGCCACTCCCAAGCGAGTGCTGACTCCACCCCTGAAGTCACAGAGCAGGCAGTAAAACAGAGAGGAAAAGCAGGAAGCTTTTACCTCAAGGCTGCCATGGGAGATGTCTTACCCAGTGAGACACTGATTGACACTGAGGTTGAAAGGTGTTTGATGTCACACGGCAAGCTCAAACGGGTAGAAAAAGAAAAGGGCGTGCGACTCAGAGAGGAACCTTTGGTGGATCACCAGAAAGGCAAAGTGTGGAAACAGGTCAAGGCTCCTAAGTCTTCTGTACAGAAGGAAAGGGGGGCCAAGAGGCAGACTGTGCTCACACAGTGCCCACCGAACACAGAAGCCCATGCGGAGATTCCTTCTGTTCCCTCTGGACAAGAAATAAAAATATTTTCTTGTTCCCCGAATATACAGGGAAGTCGTGTCCCGGCCGAGGTCTCAACAGCCTCCCTGCCACAGGAGCGGTGCTCCAAGCAGCCGCCTGATCCACCAGGTAAAGCACACACCTTTTACATCCCTAAAGAGGAGCAGATCTCCCCACCTGGCGATGAAAAGGAGCTTTCCCTGTGCACCCTGGCACCCAAGAGGGGTCAGGACCACCACCCCGCAGTGGTGGAAAGGATCCAGATGGCAGGAGAGCAGGTTGGTGATGTAGCCCTCGCCCTTAGCCCTGAGAGGTCCTCTATTAGTGAGGATCTGCTTGAGCAGCTGTCACAGGGCCACCACCAGGTGCCCCTGGTGCAACATTCACAGGTTAGACAGGAGGTCCAGCTGGACGCTGAGACTACTGCACTGTGGACACACCTGATCCCAGATGCCGATTCCCTCTGCTTTGACCCAGGGAACCTGCAGTCAGGTAACATTATTTCTCACGACTACCAGGTAGTGAGTGAGACTGACCTGATTGTTCCTGCCTCAACGGCAGGGTTTCCAACACACCCAGTCCCCCAGAAGGGACAGGGCATGAAAGCCGAGCCGGTTTTCTTACAGCCACCAGCTCAGTCTGTCAGTCTGAGTCTGACCAACAGTGGTTCAGCCAGACTGGAGCTGGATGGTCAAGTCACCCGCCTGCCAGTGCAGGACATCGCAAAGAGAGGTGTCAGAATCCCCGCCTGCACTGACATGGGCCTGGTGAGTGATAGTAAGTTCAAAGACAGTGAACTAGCTATCCCAGTGCTGGGGCAGCTCCCTGAACCCCTAGCGAGGGAAGGGGGGAGCGAGCAGGTGTCCTACACCTACCCCCAGCAAACGATTGGAAACATGCCGATACAGGGATTCCTCAATCAGGAAGTGTGCAGGGTGGACCTGAACAGTGAGAATAGGATAACAATCCCAGATCACTCAGGTGCTCCAGATGACCACTCAGCCAAGGGTCAGGCATGCTCCACCACTGCACCACCCCCTGCAGGGTTCCTAGAGCACAGGCATGAACAAATCGAAAAAGCAAATGCCCTGGAAAAGGAGGAGCAGCATCAGCAGCTGCGTCAGATCTCCCCAGATTTCCAGGATGTTGGTGCCCAAGATGCCACATGGCATACTGAGAAAGACACCATGTACACGCTGCACCAGCTTAGAAAGGCAACAGTCACTCAGAAGGAGATGACTGGGATCAGCCACCCGAAAAGACTTTTGGGAGGACTGATTGCTGCCGCCACTGTTGCACGTTTGCTTTTTCTGGTAGGTTGGTGTGCTACTGGCACTCTCACCCTGACTGCCCCAAGAAGGCAGGTGTCAGAGAGGCCAGAGGGTAGTGACAGACTGTATCGACAGCAGCAAAAGTTGGAAAGCTTAGGGAAAACCCTACAGGCAACTTCCTATGCAACAGGGTTAAACCTTATTCCCCAAACAGTGGACATGATTGTTGGTGTTATACAGTGGGTTTATGCTTGTGTGCAACAGGCCAGAATGTTGACACAAGACCTGTTAAGGGAGTTTAGTGCCACTGTGGCCAGTCTAGCCATGGCACAATTCCCAACCCACTTGATTCCACTCTTCTCAGTAGAGGAGTATGTGACATTAACCCCATCGCTCATAGCTCACCCAGAAGGCAATCCAAGATTGAATTCGGTTCCAAGTCTTGAGATGGGTATGGCTACCAAAGCTATCCATTGGCTGTGTCTAAACGATTCACCAATGAAGGGTGTAAAGCTACTAACGGGCAGAGGGAGGTTAATGAACTCCATGAAGAGCAGGTGGGAAGTAAATGGCTGGTCAGCACACCACATTTAACTGACACTATGACTTGTGACAGGTATGATACAGCTACCACAATCCAGCTACCTAATCAATAGTTTTCCTGTAAGTTTCCGAGGAGGCCATAGTACAGTATGGTAACTTAACACTGTACGGTCTGGAACCAGACGATATAAGACCAAACTTGAGGTCTTGGATGCCTTCAGGTGCCACACTATTGAATTGGATAGAAATCCAAGAAACAGTAAGCCCTGAAGAGGTACAGGTAGTTAGTTTGCTTTAATGGAACAAACCTCCAAACCACCCTAGCAGATACCCAACACAGGTGTTGTGGTTTATCGGAGGGCTGGGAACAGGAACCGTTGTTATTGTAACACTACTGCCGGGTAGTTGGATCATGACTGACAGTGTACTCTGAATGCTGTGCTCTCGCATCAAGATGTACTCTGGGTAGCATGAATGAGTCAAAGGTAGCATGTCAAAAGAAAGGAAGTGACTTCTCCCCAAATATCTACTACAGAGGTATCAGATATTGACAGTGAACTTCCTGATGTGTAATTCCTAGACTGAGATAATGTCTCCTACCGTGTTTATACATACTCCAGATGTTATTCATCCTGTTTGTATCCAATGCTGGTTCCGGTATGAATTCTCGAGGAGTAATGTAGACATTTAAGATTAATGTTCTAATGGCAAGGGACATCACTTAACTCTGTTTTGTTTTGAAGGCAACAATGCCTCGGGACCTCGTGGCCTTCAAAAAAGGGGGATATGTAGCGGTGAGGCTTATTAATAAGGCAGAATTAAGTGTTTCTGAGCTTCCCAAATGAGGCCCCATTTCTCTGTTCATCTCTGTGGTGCAGCCACAGAGAAACCATTCATGCAAGATGTTTTCTTTTGATAAGGACAGCTCCCAAAGGGGGATGCACTTAGCTAAGCCTGGCTATCATGATCAATGGTCATCCATTGGCGCCTATCTGTCTAGGGAGTGCGAGTTGGACATCTGGATTGCATTCCTAAGTGTCAGAAGTAAGTGACTCATATCTCACCTTGATCAACCAATCAGGGACTGGTAGGGCCGAGTAACCCACGTGGGACTCTGATGCCCATGGAACTTTCAGCCAATCAATGAGCTGAAGTTCCTCCAGGTAAAAACAGGCAACACAGAGATTCAACAAGATTCAGATTCAGAAGGGATTCTGGAGAGGATTCTGTGGACTGTTCTAAAGGGAATTCAAAGGAGAATTCCAGGGCAGGACGGCCCAGGAGCAGAAGGCTCCCAAGGGCAGGACATCCTCGCAGCGCGCCTCCTGACCATCCTGAGACTCAGCCTGGAAAACCACGGAACGGCCAGTGTGTCCGAGTGCCAGAACTTTCCTTTGTTCTAAGAGTCTAGAGTGGAGGTTGCCAGAGAGTAACCAGCAGCAGGCCTCGTGAACAGGTCGGAACTGTGGAAAGCTGAATCACTATTCAGAACTAGCTCTTCATCAGGAACGAACCGGTCCTCTTCCTGACTTGCTGGGACCCACAGTCATCTTTTCTCCTGTGCACCAACTTTGCTAGTTAAAGCCAACACTAACTAGCCGGTCAGTGAGCATCAGCAGCGCACCGTCGCAAGCCGCACAGCACAGCCTGGCACCGAGCCAGAGAGCGCGGATTGAACAGCAACAGCCTGCAACTGTTTCTTTGTGCCCGCAGGAGATCTGAATCCCCAAAGATTGGATGAGTATTCAACTTCAATGCATTACAGCTCGAGAATTCAATTGTTATCCCAACCAGTTGATATCAATTTAATTCCTAAGAGTTATGTACTTGTTTTGAGTATCTAATGTAGAAGTTGTAACCAAGTTCACTTTACGAAACGGTCTTAATGAATGATATACTGAACGTATGTCCTCTTGATATGTGTAACTCTTTGTAACTGACCGAATATATATCTTTTGTATTCTGATAACCCTCTCGATAAGATCTGTTAGGTTTATATGCATATTCTATGTATTAATAAATGTATCCTCGTGTATTAGTACCTGTGTGTGCGCGTTGTTTGAGTTATGTCGCATGGTTGGATTCTAAAGCCATCAAAAGAATCAACTTTGTGATTTACTGCTACAATTAATAATTGTCTCAGTAAATGCCCAAACCCTACAGAACTGGTGCCTTCAGAGAGCCAGTTTTCTTACATATTTGGCGTCCCTGAACGGCTATGAATCACTACAGGACCAATAAAGTATCTATCTATCTAGTGGACAGCATTACTCACAGTGTAGTGCCCATAGAGTGTTAGTTATAATACACTGTACAGTTTATGTCACTTAAGCCATTCCTCTTTGACACTTTAGTCATAGAGGTGGGAAGACACCTCCCCCCTCCCCCTTCCCTCTGCCTGCCTGACCTGTTCCTATTTTTAACCATTCTGTGTTAGAATCGCAGCGGGTGAGAGAGAGTAGGGAGAGACAGAAAAAAATGAATCCTGGTTTAATTTTTAATTATATTTTACCTTCATTTTCTTATTTTATAAGTTTGTTTTTTACTTATTTTTTGATAGTCAGACACAGTCCTGCAAATTAATGTTTTCACAAGATTTGGAAGCAGTGCAACAATTTATCACAGTGCAAATTTATGCACTTGACACCTGACTATATTTAGATGTATATAAAATATTGAACTTTGACATAACATTCAGAAATACAATGGAAAACAGTCTGTCATATTTGTGTAGATGAAACTTTTCTAAAATGTATCTTAAAAAATTAAAAACAATTAAAATGTATAATCTTTCCATGTGTAATGTCATTATAAAGTACAATAAACCCCTGCTTTGTTTAATGTTGGTTTCAAATATAAAACTATCTGGTGAGAAAGCTATGTTTAATGATAATTTAAATATTTCAAATTAAAAGAAATGATTTACATGCCATTATTAAGTTTTAAAGGCAGACGAGCTCAGTGCCATAAACACTGCAAGCTGCAGAACAGTCTCCTTACGACACCGCCTCTTCTCTGAGTGAGCTCAGTGGGCAGTGCGTTATTTTCCCAGCCACCTGCTACTTTGCTTCACACCATGGGAAGTCAGGAGAATGTGATTGTACTCTATCTGTATGAAATGCGTGTTGCGTTTACAAAATCGAACTGTTTAAAATGTTAAATTAAAAAGTTTAAAAAAACTTACAGCTTACACAAAGATTCTAAGCTGATCACAAGGAAAAAAAACACCTGTTTTTCATGGATATCCTGTTTTTAACTAAACCCATTTTTATGAGTTTTAAAACCATGCAATATCTATTTTAGGCATACACGTTATTGTTTCCTATTTTTGATTTTCTTTTAAATTAAAAGAATTGGTTGCCCATCATGCCACATAATATTACGTTACATTTTTATGTTTTTGAGAGACTTCAGAAGGCTTCAACTGATGCATAAAAAAATATAGCATAATACCTTCTTGCGTTATGAAGTCACTTGCAACTGGGATCCACTTTATTCAAACTAAGGTTTCTAAAAATGCAAGATAATCCTATTTTACTAAATTACTAGATATTTTTTAAATAAAAGCTGTGAAATTTTTCACAAATCCCGATCTTTATATCTGTAGGTTGGAGACTCTGAGTCATTCACGTTTTTATTTCATTATTAATATAACTTAACATCAAATATGTTATCATGTATAAAAAACAAAAAATGTCAAAATAGTGTACATAAAATTTACTATTTTATTTTTTAAAAAGCCTTTGTTAGAAGAAAAAATCGTGCTCAAAGCTGTTATTGAACTCAGATCTCCTTGACAGAACCCCTATTGATAAACCTGCTGTACCAACGGGCTGCTCAGAAATACAGCCAAGACAAACAGCTTAAAAATGTTTCTAAAGTGATCATGCGTGAATGAGTCAAATTAAAAATAAAACATGCTTACAAAGAAAGTGCATTACAGTAATACTACCAGCTATATAAATACATATAATATGGAATACAGAGAGAGTTTAAGAAATTAGACAGAGGTCTGGAACACCCTGTCTCAAAAATAGACATTTAATAAATTGAAGCTTGTGAACAGTGACAAATCACCCCAAACAAAATACAATTTTAAAATACAAGCAGTCTGAAATTATTAGTTATTAATAAATCACTTAACTTTGAACGTGTTGTGATATTTAGAAATACCAACAAATTCAATATAGTGTCCATAATATTTACTAGTTTAGTTTTTCAAAGAAATGTTTATTTGTTAAAAGAAAACTCATGGCGAGAGCTGGGTTTAAACCTCCCTCCTGTAGCATGCGAGTCACTCACCAAAGCCATTACACCAACATGCCACTTGACAACTTAAGCTGTAGCTGAAAAGGGTAGGCAAAAAGTGTCCAAGTAATCGCGGGTGAATGAGTCAAATTGATGCAGATGTTTACAAAGAAAGTGTAATAATTTGAGCTATATGAATATAATTATATCGTTATTAATTTCTTTAGATATGCCATTTCATATTATATTCCCTATTAATCAAATTCTAAAAAGTATGCATTTTTACAACGATAGCGAGTGCAAGTATTTATAGAAAAGGTTAAAACATAACTTTTTCTGAAGCATATAAACTTAATATAGTCAGAAGGAGCATGTAAAAACGTTTACAAAATGTTTCAATTTCAACTACAGTGCCATGAAGCATTAAAATATATATAAAAAATAATTTAAAACATGTTTTATAATTGCTTTTGCAGAGGAAGTGAAACCAAACTAACACGAAGGATTTCAATATAAACGATATGAACAAAAATTTGCATGAAATTCTAATAGCTCCAATACAACTTGCAGAACACAACCGTAAATCATTCTTTGAAAGTAATTCAAGTCTTCTAGCCTCTTTTTAAAATTCTTATTTGCTTTTCGATACAGTGTTATTAAAGCCATTATGTATAATATAGTACAATATGCTGTTACTGTTACTGTACAAATGATTAGCGCAGGAAAGCACTAATGGGTTAATGAATATTTAATTTTAATTATTAAATTAAAAAATATTTTTAAAAGATCTGTGTGACAGCCACATACAGCTATCGTACACTAAAGTACATTTATTGTGCCACCTGGCAGTTTGACTATGTCAGGTCAGACATAGTATTGCTGTCTGAAGCATCTAAGCAGGCAATTATGCTAGAGCTAGCAGTTCCTGGGACGACCAGATGGAAGAGGCCAATGAAAGGAAGGGTGCTAAGTATAACGACCTGGTTAATCTGTACCTTGGGAAAGGGTAGAGAGCATGGTGTGAGCCCAGAGGTGTCTTTTGGGTGTAACACAGGATATCAAGAGGAAGGCCAACAAAACCACCATATAAGCTGCAGACAGAGCCTCACAATGGCTGTGGTGCTTGATCAACCCTGGATGGGTCACCCTAGCGAAATCGTCTGCTGTTGAAAGTCCTGAAACACGCAGCGTTACAGTGCAGCGTATGCAATGATGTGTCCAGGTGCATCAAAGGATGTATTTCTCAGTGGTGCATCATATTATTTGAAAAAATCAAAGCAGTATTACATGTTGCTGTTCGGCATACTGTGGCACTTTTTGTGGTATGCTAGCTGACACCCTGCACATTTTAAAAGACTGCATCTGTATGCTTCCCATGTCTCCACTGTGCTTGAGCCCATACCATTCTCACACCAGATCAATTTGGTAGTTAATACCTCCAGATTAACTACATCCACAACATAATTAGTCAGCAATGTAATCTGCCCATAATGGGTTTATTCTAAGTTTAAAAATAATTTTCAATGTAGCTGTTAAACATTAAAAATACATTAAAATCATTCAGTGAAAGAAACAGATTGGGTCTCATGTCATACTCAAGTCAATTAGACAGTACACTAGCTACTTGATTCCCAAATGTTAAAATGACAGAACAGTCCCAAAACATATGAAGGTAAATTTGAGTATATTTTGATGCATATTATAAATCTCTAGAACTTGAATCTAAAAAATAAATGTGTTCACTTCAAATGATGATTGCAAATAATGATTCCCTAATGACTCATAATTCAAATTTATAGGTATTCTGATATAAGATATTCAATATCTGAATATATGCTTTCTAACTCACTATCCATTTTTAATAACTGTTTCTAAAAAGAATGCTACAATGGAATGTTATAAGTAAAACTCAATAACTCATTGCTTATCTATAGGACTTGTCTTTTAGAATCTGTGCACATAACTTTTCTTAACAGTCCTTTCACATTGCAACTGTACCAAAAAATATTTTGTTGAAATTGAAAAGATTAAGGCACTTACTGCTGCAGATGTTGTTCTGACTGTACAGCCCTTCTGGACACTTATGAAGGCACCTTCCTTCATGCAGGACATTTGAGTAGGCACAAGCTGTGCAGTTGTGAGCACTATTCCCAATGCATTTCATACATGTAGGATGGCATTCTACAAATCAGAAAAATATTAATATTAATCATAATCCTCATAATAAACAACAATAAATAATCAAACAAATGTTTTTATTGCAGTTTCATTACTGTGATACTGTGATACTTTCTAAACGTAAGGCTTCTTTCTTTAAGGTTGGCGATTTACCATCTCAAAAAAGTTTTTTTGATCACTTTAACAATGATTCAATGAAAAGCAAAAAATATAATAAAAGTAATGACCCTATAAGATTACTGAGGTTCTAATTATGCACAGTATTGCAAATTATTTAACAAATGCAAGGTAAAACCGCTGGACAGCTATAAAGCTGCAATGCAAATTCACCATAGTAAACTTACAAAGTCATATTCCAAAAATAATAATAAAGTAAGCTTAATTTAAATGTATAGATTTTCAAATAAATTACTTTCAAAGTGATCTTTATCTATAGGCGAATGGCCCTCTGAAAGCAGCTATGATGTATGGTTGAACTGAGATCATTTTAAATTATCTGTCTAGACCACATATACTTGCCTCTACAAATCATATCAGTTTCAAGATAGAACTGCGCTTTACACTCTGAAACACAGACACCATGGAGTAGCCCGTTGTGGTCTCGATCAGAGTGTAGTACCTCCTCAGGCTTCAAACACTGAACACAATCAGAATGCTTTGGACCAACACAGGAGCGACAAGACTGATGGCAAACTAGAGGATACAAGAAAGCAGTACACAGCATACAGTGATACAGTGTGCATGAACATAATGTAAAAAAATACTTTTACATGTGTATTTTCATAGAATGCCTTGTGAACTTTTGCATCAAGAAAAATATAAGAAGCAAAAATAAAACAAATTTAATTAACACAAACAGTGATTGCCACATGCTGTAATATTAATATCCTAAGTAAATGAAATATATTTTAAATTAGTTTTAAAAAGAGTCTGAAATGTAACACAGAGTATTATACTGGAACACAAGAAATTAAAGCTCTCTCTCTCTCACACAAAACAATTTTATGCCCGGCACACTGGGTTGTGTCTATTCAGTGTACACACAGCAATAAACTCAGATTGTTGTTAAGATATGAAAGAGGAAAAACTAATAATATGCAGAATAATTATATGTATTATGTATACTGATGGAAAAAAGAAACGCAACATTTTCTGGAATTAGAATACAATAGTTATAGCTTACGTACTTTCACAAAAAGTTCATTTGTTTTGAACAGCAATACAGCTTGTGCAGTGAGGCATTGCAACTTGCCAATCACACGGAAGCTCATTAGGTGCACTTTTACCCAATGAGGTCCAGGTGGAACAATATCTGATCAGGTCACCTTTAAAAAGGTCTTAATTCAAAGCTTAGGTTACTGAAACTTAGTCAGTTTTCTGTGCATTCCATAATGCTTCAAATGTCACCAGAACCATTGCCATGCTGCAGGAAGGCATGTCATGTGCCAGTGTTCCCAGACACTATGGAGTAAGCCACTCCACTGTGTCCCGACTGCAGAGAAAGTTTCAGAGGACTGGCAGGACAGATGACCAGTCCAAGATCCGGTCATCCTCAAGTGACCACACTAGAGCAGGACCGACACATCAGACTGGTCCATCTGTGAGATCGTTTCAGATCTGCCACCTGTACTACTGCTGAAACTGCCTGCAGACAGAATGCCCGCATCACTGACAGGACAGTGAGGCTCCATGCTGCTGGCCTTAGAGCAAGGTGACCTGTCAGAGGCCCTCTGCTCACATCTCCTAGACGTCACACCCAACTGGCTTGGGCTAGACAGAGGCTGCAATGGACTCATCAGTAGTGGAATCAGATCCTCTTCACGGATGGGCCTGTTCCACGCAGACGGGAGGGCCAGAGTGTGGAGGAGGAAGTGTTGTGTTTCTTTATTGTATCAGTATATATTACATAAATAGAATAATATGTGGAATGTAGATTCTTAAACTCAGTATTGAACTTAACTAACAAAGCAGTTTGAAAAGTAATGGGGTTACATTAAAAACCAAAAAGAACAACAAATGTATTTTAAAATTGATGACTATAATTATATATATTTAATACTGTCACTAATAAGTGACCACAGAAGGTGTTCTAGAACATGTTTAGTTGCATGTCTTGGCCATTCTAGACATACATATGGGTCAATTAGGCCTGTCTACAAATTTAATACATGAACTTTAGCTTGCTGTCACTATATTTACTTAATTAACACGAGGCCCAAGTATGTGGAAACCTTTGCTTTCAATATACTTGGTGTCCCTCATTTACCCAGGTGTTTCCACTTTTTTATCCACAACCTGCATATTTAAATATAAATGAGTGTATTAGTGTAAAGGGGTGTGAAAGGAAAGATGGACAAGTGATGCTTTTATACTTTTGCAGACTCCATGATGAGAGTAGAAGCCTTCTCCACACATATCCAGGCATGTTCTCTGGTGCAACACTAATCCAGCAGGGCACACACTGCACTGAGATGCTGAAGGGCCACTGCAGTCAGCACAGGAACTATGGCATTCTGCAAGAGAACCACAGAACTGGGTCAGATATTTGAAGATGTGCTTCTTTTTGTTTTCCACAATTCTATTAAAGTAAATGTACATTACTAACACCAATTCCCCCAAAGTAATTTATCATGTTAAGGTATTAATACTTCCAGTAAAAATATAGCCTATATATGTCTAACAATTAGACAGTTCATACAGAAAAACAAGTT
Organism: Lepisosteus platostomus; assembly: GCF_059453375.1. Lineage (NCBI taxonomy): Eukaryota > Metazoa > Chordata > Actinopteri > Semionotiformes > Lepisosteidae > Lepisosteus > Lepisosteus platostomus. Next base: position 38,631,070 of record NC_142614.1, on the reverse strand, counting down.
TATGTTTGGCCACATATCACAAGAAATTTGTATCACAACAGTAAATATACTGAGTTATAAACATGTCTATCCCCATTTCTTCAACCTGTTTACTGTGATTCCCCTATGATGTCATGATGAAGAGTATATAATGTTTTCAGAGTAGAAGTGTAGAATGTAATATGTATGTATGATGAATTTGCATGCTATGCTATGCTAAGTATGTATGATGAATTCAACATACTCATAATTCATAATCAATGCAATTGGAAATCATGTCTTTGACAGGTATTAGTTCATAGTTTTTCAGTGCATTTACTGTTTAGGAAACTAAATAAAGGTAACACTGTAAAAACAGTTAAACCTGCAAGAGTAAAGAATCTTCTAGTGATAAACATGTAACTAAATAAATAACTCACCACTGCATCTGTTAGCTTTATCTTTGTAATACCCTTTTGGACAAAGGGGAATGCATTTCCCCTGGTGCAGTGCTCTCCCTGAGGGGCAGCGCAAACACTTTGAGCTGTCAGGGTAGCACATGAGGCAGGATCTGTCACATGCTAGAGTCAGAAAAACAAACTCTAAGTACATCAACAATAACTATGATTGGAGCTTAGTGTGTACATTTACTCACGAATGTCTTCATTCATAGTATGTGGTGAGCCAATTATTTTATAACATTTTGTTTACTGGAAAGTATTGTGAAACTGAATTCAAGGCTGTGAATGTTAAAATTATCTAATGTAATGTGTCCAAATGTTCAATTCTTTCTTGTCACACTATAAAAAATTATAGACTAGATATAGTCTATATATTTTCAAAGTATATTTGATTGCAAATGTTGTACAGTAAGCATTTATTATTTTGCATTAAACAATTTCCCAAGCAAATATAATGTCCGTAGAATTAAATGAGGAGTGCCTCACTACAAAAGATCAGGTAAGGAACACTGTGGCAAACTGATGTGATAATTCTAAATTACCACTATATTACCTAAAATATATTCCATTTTGCCAAGTAATTATGAAAATTACAACTTGTTAAACATAACTATAACAATCATCTAAGGCAGTAGTATATTGTCACAGCATTAAATGAAAAACAAAATAGCATAAGTATTCCTAAATAATTACAGTCTATGGATTTTTGAAATAAAAAAACTGTTTTAGAAGATCAAAACCTGTTAAAGGAACCATTCCTTTTCTGCTTTGTGCCACTGTACAAACATTAAGAATCATTTTAAATGATGTATTATTTTAAATAAACCTTTAAAAAAGCCACTTTGTTCTACAATTTTCAAGCAGTTTAAGGTTTTCAGGAAAACATCATGGTTAAGAAAATAAATTATAATGTCATAAATATAATAGAAAACATGATAAATATAAGTTCAACAGTTACCATAGCAAGTGCCTTGTTTAACATAAAAGCCCAGCCCACAGCTGGGTACACAGCGCCCGCTTCTGAGGAAAAGAGAAGGATCAGCACAGGAGAGACATGCCTGCTCTCCAGGTCCTTGACAAGAACTACAGGAGTCATGGCAAGCTGCAAAATATGGAGAAGAAACCTTTCAGATCCATGGGATTAATTTAGTGGCCAATATTGAAAATATTTTACATATAGCTAAAACATAGCATTATTCACTCTCATTTTGAATGGCATTCCAGTTCTGTTTTTACCAGGATAAAACACTTGGAACAATATAACATCTATTTTCTATTTTTGATATTACAAATGGCAAAATTCATCCCTAAGGTTTTTTAAAATATGTGTGTATATTCTTATACACACTTTGGGACTTTGTCCCAAGCAGGAGTTTCAAAACTACTGTATTAATCCTTAATATAGTTAATGGAGTATAAACTTTACATAAAATTGAGTAATTAGAGTGAAACTTAGAGGGCTTCCTGGGGTTTTAATTAATGAAACTGATAATGTGCTCATAACTGAAAAATACAGACTAAGATGATTTAAAGGTTATTAATTTCCAGAAGAAATAATGAGGTTCTAGGTAAAGTTTAAATGAACCACCCACCCATTTTCTAACTGCTTTATCTAATACACGGAAGAGCTGGAGCCCATCCCAGGAGGCAATGGGGGCCAAGGCAGGACAGAGGACACAGACAGGACACAGGTCCCCTGGCTGGGACACCAGTCCAACAAAGGGCACACTCACAGGCACAAAGACAATTATCCTACCAGTATGTCTTGTGACTGTAGGAGAAACCAAGAATACCTCGTGAAAACCTATGTAAACCCAGGGAGAACATAGAGAACTTCAAGTATATAGCACACCAGGGAATGATCACTGCAAGGCAACAATGCCAACCACTGTAATGTCCTCTAACCTAAACATTTCTTGGAGAGTTATAAGTGTCAAAAATCTTCTGATTCTGAATTATCCTTTATTGGCCCTTTACATATAAACTCAGGATATAACAGAAGGTTAAAAGGCTTGATTTAAGATTGATGCAATAAAAAATAAAAATATAAACATAACTTAAGTCTCTTTGAGCCTTGTACTAAACAGTTGGGGTCAATTGTAACGAACTGAAAGTAGTGTACTAACAGGAGTTCAACCCATGCTTAGTATGCAGCTGCGGTTTAAACTTGTGCTCCACCTTAAGACCAGTTGCAACGAACTTTGCCGTTGTGCGTAGTCTGCAGCACCGTACTAAACCTGTTCTCAATTGCAATGAACACAAAGTAACAGCTGCTGCCCTCTAGAGGTGACTAAAGTAGTGGACTAACTTAAACCACCTCTTCATATAATTATAATTAATGATAATAATTGTTTACACTTATATAGCGCTTTTATGGACACTCCACTCAAAGCACTTTACAGGTTATGGGGACTCACCTTTCACCACCACCAATGTGCAACATCCACCTGGATGATGCAATGGCACCAATAGTGCACCAAAACACTCAACACACATCAGCTATCAGTGGGGAGGAGAGCAGAGTAATGAAGCCAATCCATAAATGGGGATTATTAGGAGGCCATGATTGGTAAGGGCCAATGGGAAATTTGGCCAGGACGCCAGGGTTACACCCCTAGTCTTTTCAAGAAACACGCTCAGATTTTTAATGACCACAGAGAGTCAGGACCTCAGTTTTGCATCTCATCCGAAGGACAGCACCTATTTACAATATAGTGTCCCTGTCACTATACTGGGGCATTAGGACCCACATGGACCGCAGGGTGAGCACTCCCTGCTGGCCCCAGTAACACCTCTTCCAGCAGCAACCTTACTTTTTCCCAGGAGGTCACCCATCCAGGTACTGACCAGGCTCACACCTGCTTAGCTTCAGTGGGTTGCCAGTTGTGAGTTGCAGAGTTGCAGCACTATGGTTTAAGCAACTTAGTACCATACTTGGTGTAACGCTAGATCACTTTAGAAGGCTCCCAAATGTAGTGGAAATAATATTGTCACTATGTACTGAATTTATGCATCTGTCGCTTGGAAATGTATTGGAATATTGAACTCAAATTGCTTAACACTCATACCATATTTATTAATAATGAAGTTTATTAATACGTGTGTATTAACAAAAGTGTAATTTACTAATACTTAGATTTAATGTCAATCACTATTACTACAGATGCAGCCATTCAAAGTGTGCGGTACAGACACGTACCGCAGGTAAGATGACACGGGGTACCGCGGTGCATGATTGGTTGACCGACAGGGTCACTCGTGATCCGTTGGTCTGTCGTAGAAAGACTTACTGTAAACGTCTTTACTGTGCCCGTTGTAGATATTGAATTTTACCACTGAAGGGAAATCTTAGTAGCTGAGCATAAAAAGAATAGGAGCATACTGTAACGCGTGTGAAGGCCATAAACGATATTAATTTTGGAACGTAAACATACAGTATATAGCTGGTCTCGGTACTTTAAAAGAAAAAAATACACAACAGTATTCCATTTCTCCCTAAACATTGTAAGCTTCGAAGTCTTTAACTAACGTGATACCGGAGTCAACAAGCATACTTTTAGAATTTGATTAAAAGGGAATATAATATGGAATCGCGTATCTCAAGAATTTAATAACGGTATGATTATATCCGTGTACTGCGGCAGGGCTGTGTAGGGCTGTTTCGCCTGCCTGTTCATGCGAGCTGTCTTGTAGCCTACTGGTCTAGGTGCGTGACTACCAACTGGCAGGTTGTGTGTTCGAATCCAGCTGGTGCTGGACCTTTCAGTTTTATTTATTTATTTTTTAATCGCGTAACATAAACATATTACCGTATGCAAACTGTACTGTATACAATATGTATATGTATATTTAATGTCTTAACTGTGCCCGTTTAAGTATTGAATATTCATATCTAAGGGAAATCTTAACATAAACATACAGTATATGGCTGGTCTCGGTACTTTAAAGAAAAAAATACACACCAGTATTCCATTTCTCCCTAAACATTGTAAGCTTCGAATGAAACCACTAAATAAAGACATAAATATAGAAATCTTAAGATTTGTTTTATTTAATGTTGGTAGCAGGATGAACTGTCAGAGTGTATATTTTGTCGCTAAGTTGCTGCAAGATGTTAACAGTGAAAAAGGTATTTAGAAATGAGTTATTTCAAGATGAAAAAGAAAACATACACGAAACATGTTTTAATTACGACCAGAATCGGTCTTGAGATATTTTTAACTTGATTTACAGTATTTGAGAGGTATGTCTTAACACCGATACTACAGTGCTTAAGTACTGCTCACGTATATGTTTCTAGGTTTATATTATGCATTTCATACGGTCAAATTACTTTTGAGCAACTAATAAGAAGCGTGAAACGGTATGCGTTTTAGTTTCGTTTTGTGCTGGAGCCCGTGGATTGATTAGACATATCAAGTACATACAAGTCATTTTTTAAATGTTGTAGTTCGTCTTGAAAAAATGTTACGAGTACATCATCTATCAACAATTACACAGGTTCTGTTTCCATATTGCGGATTTTGGTTAGGTATTATCAAATCCAGTGGCGCTGTGTTTTAGTTTACTGAGTCCCATGTCACATGGTCTGTGATTGAAACCTGTAAAACCGGTTTAATTCGTCACAGCCAGCACTCTTCAGGTGTGAGGGTCTTCTGCTCAGAATGAAACGCTAAAATGTTTGTGTATATTCTAATGGTAGTGGGGGCAGGGTGTGTGGGAACAGGTTTGGTTGAAATTGCATTGGAGATCTATGTTCTTCACACCTGAAACATTTTCTCTGAAAGCATTTTCTTCGCAGTTTAACCGATCTTGTTACAGCATGTTACAGTTTACTATTATTAACCATATTAATTTTAAGTGCTTAATGTAAAATCTTGTAAAAATATATTTTCATTGTTCAAATATACATTACGTCTGACTATCATATAATAAGTTAAATACAAAACTAAAGAAAAAATAGGGTTAAATATAATTCAAAATATTTTGCTAACAATGTTAACTGTTTATGAATAATAAAATGTATTAACTAAGGAGTAGGATGGCACAGTTGTTAGTATGTTTTTTGTTTTGTTTCTTTTTCATAAATACAACAGTAGTACCTGATGTCTCAGTGGCTTTCAAAATTAAATTATGCATGCAAACCTGTGAACTAGAAAGATAACCAAGATATCCATCCATTATATTCCATAATATCCATGAAATATATGGCGCTGAAATACAGTATGTGTGACGCATAAAAGACACCAAGGGATTGGGTGAGCTCCCATCACAAAAAAAAAACTGCGAACCTGCACTACAGCGACCATAGTACAGTATGGAGACCAAGGCGTTTTACGGGAAGAGACGGGGTGCTTCTGCCGCCCCAGCTTCCAAAAAGTGAAGGGTAAGCAAATACAGCAGACTTCATCTGAAATACGCGATTACAGCGCATATTACAAAGTATTACTGCCGTTTTGAATTTTAAATTCAATTATAATTATTTCTTCGTAGCCTGTTCTTCAAGAAAACACCGCACGGGCGAAACGATCTACCACCAGGACAGTAAAAAAGAAAGCGGTAAGATGGAAAAAAAGAAACGTTTATTTTGACTTCTGTTCCGTGACTGATGAATACTACTGTGTGACTTTACTTCTTACATGAATTATGTTATTTTGCCACAGGCCGTGGGTCTCTGCTCTCGGCCACTGGCCAGGGTGCCAACCTGTAGAAGCAGCACCTGTATGGAGACATTTCGGCAGCAGCGGGAGCATTACGATGCATTACTGGGGAGGATTGGGAGGCTAGAGTTCCAGCAGTCAAACAGTTGAGCAGCTGTCTCCCGAAAAGTGCCTCTCCCCGCCGCGCAGGCTGCAATGCCTGGCGGAAGCTCTGCCCCCCGCAGAGCACACACTGCCTCAGGACACTCCATCCCGGCCTCTCAGTTCACCACCGCGCAGGAATCTGTTGATGCTGTCCCCGCCGGCTATCTCCCCCCGGGAAGCACGGCGGAATTCACAGATGCCAGTGGGACGAATAATTCTCCCAGATGTCCAACTGCTACCCATCACCCAGGAGATGGAGGGGGGGTTGTACTTGCAGTGCATCGGCAAAGACGGGAAAGCAAGAGCCGACCGCTACGCCGCCCTCGTGTTTCGAAATCTTGTGACTTTTGAAATTTACTGGGGGTGGACCACGTCTGTAAATTTCGATGGGTCCAGAGGCAAAAGTGCCTTGCCTTGCAATCTCCGGGAAACCATTAGTACGATGGTGAATCGGAGATTCTCAACCCTTGCTGCGTACGACTGGAAAAGAATTCGTGATCGGATCAACGAAATGCTTCGTAGGAGGAGGCGGTCTTTTCCTCTTGTCTAACAGTCTGTCCACAAACAAAACATTCCTGTTAGACAAGAGGAATTGAAAAAAAACAATTTTGTCAATGAAAACCGGTGTGTGTGTCTCTCCCTGCTGGATGTCCCTCTCACAAACTGCTGAATAAATAAAATAATTTTATTGAAAACGAGTTTGCGATTGTCTGGTCTTTAAATTCTTGAGATACGTGATTCCATATTATATTCCCTTTTAATCAAATTCTAAAAGTATGCTTGTTGACTCCGGTATCGCGTTAGTTAAAGACTTCGATGCTTAAAATGTTTAGGGAGAAATGGAATACTGGTGTGTATGTTTTCTTTAAAGTACCGAGACCAGCCATATACTGTATGTTTAAGTTCCAAAATTAATATCGTTTATGGGCTTCACACGCGTTGCAGTATGCTCAGGCACTAAGTAAAAGGAGATGCTTCGTATTGCTTGACTAATTTTAAAAACTAAGTTATAAATGCAGACGCTCCCTCGGTGCGCTGCTCTGGTGCGTCGGCTCCTACACAGTGCCTGTCTGCCGTAAGCGTTACAATATACATACCCAACACTGCTTGTACCCATCTGTCATGCAAATAAAACACCTTGAATTGAATTGAATTGAGGGGAGAAGGGGGGAATACTAAAGCCAATACTGGCTCAATGGGCTTTGACGTGCTAATGCGTTGGTTTAACAGTCCGGGTGTGGCAGGCTTCCAATGTCAACTCGACTCGATTGGAAGACAATGAACGTATTTTAGCCCTAAATGAATTAATAGCAAACATGGTTTACATAAAATACATTTTTCCAAGAAAGTTTATAATAATACGATCTATAGTTGAAATCTGAGCCTACTTTAAAAATAAAGGAAAAGCATTTTCAGAGAGCAATCACGCTGTGTTTATGTAGAAAAAGCGATTAGGTTTATGAGCAATCTAATTACCTATTCGCTTAAAACGCTATATAAAATAAAGTTTATTTAGAGATGAATGATCAGTGTCGCAGTTTAAATAATGTGAGTCAGGAAACTAACACAGCGCCACCGGATTTAATAACGCAATAAAAACGCTATAAAATAATGTGACACAGTACAGCACAGTACAATAATACTGACCATGACTTTAGAAGCATAAATTACCTTACACTCAATTTAAACACAAGCTGTCTTTCTGTATGAACCTCTAAGCTGGTTCATACAGAAAATGTAGAAATGCATTAGCCTGATTATGATTAAAAAACACACAATTAAACACGCGTTTGCGATTTAAATCAGAACACGATTTAAATCAATATAAAAGTTTATATTGTAACGCATACTGTCCAGCCTCCATTTCTCTATAAAAATTTACTCTGTTGCACACACACACAAAATAGAAGCAGGAACCGCTGTCAGAAGGGAAGATATGTTCAAAATATCGCAAATATCGATCATGTTGCGATATTTTGAAATATAAAAGTCAATTGATTGTCCATAATATCGCTTACCTATTTTTTCGAAGAAATGTTTGTTAAAATAAAAGTCCAGAACCAGCTGGATTCAAACACACAACCTGCCAGTTGATAGTCACGCACCTAGACCAGTAGGCTACAAGACAGCTCGCATGATCAGGCAGGCGAAACAGCCCTACACAGCCCTGTCGCAGTACACGGATATAATCATATCGTTATTAAATTCTTTAGATACGCGATTCCATATTATATTCCCTTTTAATCAAATTCTAAAAGTATGCTTGTTGACTCCGGTATCACGTTAGTTAAAGACTTCGAAGCTTACAATGTTTAGGGAGAAATGGAATACCGGTGTGTATTTTTCCTTGTGATATTTTAAGCTCTAGTTGAATGATAAGTGTCGCATTTTAAATCATTTTCGTAGCTAGAAATTATGAAACGCCCTGTTAAAAGCAAGGAAGTTTTTATGCCCGTTGAAGTAAAACAAAATGCCTGACAAAGTATGGCTTGGACAGATTCCAAGTGCTTGTACAAATGTGCTAAAGAAATTATACTTTGAGAATACAGCTTGTCCAAAGTCATCCATTATTAATACTATTAGTAATATCTTCAGTAAAGGCTTTGATGCATAAATATTTCTGATAAAGGTAGGTTGTGTACTTTTGTCCAACTGAGCAATCTTGCTTTCATAAAATATACCAACATTTTAATGACTGATGATTAACATGCTGTAATACACAGTTCAAAATTAAAGGCTCAAATGCTGTACATGAGAGGTTAAGCTCCCCCTGGCGACACCGGATAGTAAGTCACGTGACACACGTGAACTGCGTGATACCGCGACACGTGTATGCCGCGAAATACCTCACCCATTTTGAATGGCTGCATCTGTAGCTGTGAATTTTATGATATCCTAGGGAGTTTAGAGAACAGAACTTAAGCTAATAGTTATATAAATGGAGCATGAGCCTTTTAATGTGTTCTGGGAGTCAACTAAATAGATTTGTTAAATATTTTATCGTGGAAATCAGAGGAAAGTGATTATTTATGATAGTTCTTCGGAACACTGTCCCTTCTCTGTTCATATCACAACATCAATCGACTGCCTCAAAAGTAGAACACATTTCAGATATAACATCACAACAGGACATTCTCTACAGCCACAAGACGAGACTTTGACAGCAAAGGTCCCTCTGGCCTGGACACTCATGTAAGACGGTGTAGTGGAGTGGAGAGTGTTGATGTGGAGGAGAGTGGTACAGAAGTGGTGCAGAAGATCTTTGTATTGTATTACAGCATTGTACACATGCTTAAAAGAGAAGAGAGAAAACACAAGCCTTCTTCAGGTGTGAGGGTCTTCTGCTCAGAATGAAATGCTAAAATGTAATGTAGGCTCTGAATGGGTTCAATTATGATTTGGGCTTGATTGAGGCCGCTGCCTTTCATCTAAAATCCTGCTTGAATCCTTCTAAACTAAAAATTAGACACAAGAAGAGAAGAGGCTCTGGTGAAATTTCTCTTTTTTTAATTTCTCTTTTGAGAAAGGGGCGGGAGGGGGGAACAAGCTGCCCAGCTGTGTGGAATGCTACATAACCCTAAACAGACAATACACACTAGCCAAATATTTGACCAAGATATCCAGACACAGCTGGATGAGCTCCACCAGTCAGGACAGGCAATTAAGATACACTCTACAGACATTCACAACAGCGACATATCATAAAATATTTGCACATACCGTTAAATTATTACTTGTTTTTCAGGAAGTTAAAAAACACTTGAATTACTTATCCAGTCTCTCAAAATAAAATTATTTTTCAAGCAATGTAACTAATGTCGGGCAATGTGTTTTTTTTAAATCTAACATTGACAGCCACATCTTAAATCTTGTCAGTCAGCTCTTGTGGTGATTCAAATAATTTGGGATAACAAGTGATCTCAAAGTCACCGAGTTCACAGAGCTTCAACAACAGATGACAACTTCCTTAGACCTTTCTTAGTCTTCCTAAAATAGTTAGACGGGGTGGGGGGCACTCGGGAATGCGAGTTATGCAAGTTAGATTATGAATGAATAAAAACATTTTATTAAAAACACGTTTGCGTTTTTTGGGGAGCTATATTATATTATAGCTCCCAAACAAACGCAAACGTGTTTTTAATAAAATGATTTTGCAACAGAGCTCGCTGTATCACCTGCAAGTACACATCCAACTCATTAAAGGCCCCACAGGACAATTCCGGATCACCCAGATGGCACTTCACACCTCTTGATTGTGATAAATATTTAGCTGAAAAGCTGCAAATTGTAAGCAGGAACACATCATTATATCTTATAGGAACAAGTAATAGGTTTATTCCATGCTGAAAAAAAAAAGAAAGAGAACACAACGTTTCGGCCGTGGAGCCTTCTTCAGGTGTGAGAGAGACAGGGCAGTAGGTAAAGGTAAGGTAGCGGGAGAACAAAGGTTGGGAGGAAGGAGGAGTGAGAGGCAGGAGCAGGGGACAGAAAGAGAGGCCAATCAAGAGGTGTGAAGTCAGAATGGGTGCAGAGAGGTGTGAAATGAAACTTCCAATGAATGGAGAAAATTTAAAAGAACAGTAATCTGTCGTTAAGAGAAGGGAGAATGTGTGATCCTAGCTGCAGAATAATTTTAGTTTCGGTGGTCTTTCTGATGTATGAGTTCGGAAAACCGTCTTTGAGAACACAGATGGAGAGATTAGAGTGGTCGTGGCCGTCAGAGGTGAAATGAGAAACAATGGGCTTGGAGAGATCTTTAATCTTCACAACCCTGACGTGTTCTCTGAAGCAGTCTCCCAGTCTCCTTCCTGTTTCTCCAATGCAGAGAGAAACTGGGCATTTACTGCAAGAGATACAGTAAATAAGGTTGCTGGAGGTACAAGATGCTGTCTGGGTTATCCGGAATTGTCCTGAGGGGCCTTGAATGAGTGTGGTGGTGGATGTGTACTTGCAGGTGATACAGCTAGCTCTGTTGCAAGGGAAAGTGCCTGGTGTGGATGGTTGTTGAGGGCGGTCAAGGGAGCTGTGAACAAGTAGGTTACGCAGATTAGGTGGTCGGCAATATGAGATGATAGGGCGATCAGAAAAGAGGGCCCCAATGGAGGGATCATCCTGTAGGATGGAAAAGTTGTGGTTAATGGTCCTGGGGATAGGAAGTGTGTTAGGGTGGTAAGGAAGCACCAAAGGAATGCGGTTGTTGCGGCGGGAGTTCCTGATCGGGTTGATGGTCCGGGGGGTGTTTTTGGCTCGGGCAAGGGCCCTGTCAATCACACTGCTGGGGTATCCTCTGTTGATGAAGATCACATCTCTGTACACCGTCATTCCCCATAATGACAGCCTTACAGCCCTCAAGCACAAGCTGGACAAACGCACAGTGCTTGATCCACCCACCCACACCCTGGTACGCCTTGCAGAATTGGTCCTCACACTGAATGCATTCTCTTTCAATAATCCTTTTTACCAACAGGTCAGTGGAGTTGCCATGGGCACCAGAATGGGACCCAGCTATGCCAATATTTTTGTCGGCTGGGTAGAAGAACGCTTCTTCGCTTTCTACACTGGCTATGTCCCTGACCTCTACAAACGATATATTGATGACTGCGTAGGTGCCGCCACATGCTCCAATGATCAGCTTGAGTTCTTCCTGCACCATTTCACCAACTTCCACCCGTCCCTCAAATATACAGTTAACATATCTTCCACTACTCTTCCATTTCTAGACATCAACTTCTCTATCAACTACCCCTGACTGTCCACTTCAGTTTATTACAAACCCACGGATTCACACAGCTACCTCCTGTAAAGCTCATTTCACCCCAACCACACTAAAAACTTTTTCACAGTTCCTTAGGCTACGACAATTATGCAGCGACGAAATTGACTTCGAGAACCAAGCCCTCGAAATGTAATCCTTTTTCATCAACAGAGGATACCCCAGCAGTGTGATTGACAGTGTGATTGTGATTTCAGCATGGAATAAACCTATTACTTGTTCCTTTGTAGTACATGAATATAATTATATAGTTATTAATTTCTTTAGATACGCTGTTCCATATTATATTCCCTATTAATCAAATTCTAAAAGTATGCTTGTTGACTCCGGTATCGAGCGTATTCACAGAAAAGCTTAAAACTTCCACTTTTTATACACATGTTATTTCACATGTTAGTTAAAGACTTCGATGCTTAAAATGTTTAGTGAGAAATGGAATACTGGTGTGTATTTTTTCTTTAAAGTACCGAGACCAGCCATATACAGTTTATATACTGTAATACTGTGTTTGTGTTCCAAAATTAATATCGTTTATAGTATTCACATGCATTATGCTCATATTCTTTTAATGCTCAGCTACTAAGATTTCCCTTCAGTGGTAAAATTCCATATAAATATTCAATACTTAAACGGGCACAGTAAAGACATTAAATATACATATACAGATGCAGCCATTCAAAATGCGCGGTAAAAACCCGCGGTACGGTAACCTACCCACAAGCCACCGCGGGGCACCGGAGCATACCGCAGGGCAAGTGATTGGCTGGCCAAAATGACCGACAGGGGCACTCGTGGTGCATTGGTTGGTAGTGCAAAGATTTAATCATTTAATGTCTTTACTGTGCACATTTTAATCCGCTTAGTTTTGAATATTTATATGGATTTTACCACTAAAGGGAAATTTTAGTAGCTGAGCATAAAAAGAAGAGGAGCATAACGCATCTGAAGGTCATAAACGATATTAATTTAAAACATTACTGTATGTATGTAAACTGTACTGTGTATGGCTGGTCTTGGTAGTTTAAAGAAAAAATACACACCAGTCTTCCATTTCTCCCTAAACATTTTAAGCATGAAAGTTTTATGAAACGGTACCCAAATATGCGATTGCTGTATAGAATGAATTTTAATTAAAAAAAAATATTTAACACGAACATTAAGCTGTTTACATCTTCCGCCTGAGAACAGTCACCCGTTGCTACCCAACGCAGAATGGTGATTGGCTGACACCATCTGACACCCCTCTGATTGGAGAAAAAAGACGTGCTGGTTTGCTATACCAGGAAGAGGATTTCTTTCAATTCTAAACGTGTATTTTAAAAGTTTAAGAAATAAAAACCTTACAGCGTACACAGATTTCTAAACTGATCAGGATCGTTATCTTTGTCTTATGCATAATAATGTTCACCGCTCTGTCCAGCAAATTAATAATAAACTTTATTTTATATAGCTTTTTAAACGAATAAGTAATTAGATTGCTCATAAACCTAATCACTTGCTTTTTCTTTTTATTTAGGCTCAGATTTCAACTATAGATCGTATTATTAATAACCATAATAACAACCAACCAACAAAAACAACCATATAAACATAATACCAACCAAAAACATAGATAACAACCACAATACAAAATCAAATAATCAAACCATTTTACACTCGCAAGTCCTCCAATTATCATAATCCCGCCCCTTATGCAAAACCAAACCTTCCTCCCATCCCAGTTTATCCTGTTTATCATAAACAAAATCCACCTCAATTTTCAACATAAAGCATTACACAAAATCAATACCTCAACACTCCATACTCAACAACGATAATTCACAAACAGCCAGAACATGTAACTACACATTCCCAAACATACCTACTTTCCATAGCCCCGCCCCTTATGCAAAACCAACATCCCTCCCCTGTTCTCTCTCTCCCCTGGCGGTTGTAATTGTTTTTATTTTCAAATAAATTTTAGCAAAGTCATGTATTTTAAAAATCTTAAGATTTTTCTATATATGTCTTTATTTAGTGGTTTCATTAGTGACAAAGGCTAAACTTTCTTGGAAAAATGTCTTTTATGTAAACTATGTTTGCTATTAATTCATTCAGGGCTAAAATATGTTCATTGTCTTCTAATGAAAGAAGGGTTCCTTTCGCCGTAGTCGGGAGCCTAGCCTTTAACTAGTAAGTACTGTATTTACTGGGTTTTTGAGGGGGGGGGGGGGGGTGTCTTTCGCTGGAAATCTCGCCTCCTACTTTGAAAATACCCGTGAAACCGGTTCAATTCGTCACAGCCAGCACTCCTGCAGAGAGTTGGGTTGTACTTGCAGTGTATACAGTACACGCGTTATGCTCTTCGTTAATGTCTGTGAAGTTTTATTTAATCTCTGAGCCATACTGATTTTTCTGGAAGCCAGTTTCCGCCAGGGAGTAAAAAAAAAAACACACTATGGTATTCTCTTCAATGCAGTGCAGTTAAAAACATACCTCTGATGCTGCTCCTAAATGAATATCGTTTATGACCATCAGAAGCTTTATGCTCCTTTTCTTTTTCCAGTGGATTGAACAGGGAGAGGCATTTCATGATGTACTTTTCACTGATGAAACAACAGTGGCTCGGGAACAGTTTTCAACCAAGTCGTTTTATAAAAAGGGGAGATATGTACACGTTACTGAAGCTAAAAGTTTAGCCTTTGTCGCTAATGTAAACACTAAATAAAGACATATAGAAATCCCTACGTTACAGACTGTATATGGCTGGTATTGGTAGTTTAAAGAAAAAATACACACCAGTATTCCACTTTCTCCCTAAACATTTTTAGGATCAGAGTCTTACATGTGGTTATTTCGAAAACGTTTGTACGTGCTCCTTCTTACCATGTTACTGTTTACCGTTACTGACCATATTAAGTTTAAGTACGCTGGGCAAACGTTCCGAGGTCAAATTCTTCCAGCACGGGGGTACCTTTAAAGCGGAGACGACGGCACCGAAATTTTTTGGCGCGCCTTCTCTTTAAAGCCCTGGCCAATTTTGAAGACAGTACGTACAGTTATAATTCAAACGGAATTAAAAACTACACATCCCAGTAACCATGGTGGTGCTTGTGATCATTGCGTTTAACCAACGAAACAGGGCGAAAAATCAGTCACATGACTTTGGGGCAGAGTTTCGAAAGCTTAACCTATCAGCAACAAAGCGAAATTTACACGATAGGCTACCTCAAACTGTCAGTTACACGACTGTGTATGTCGCTTAAGCCACTCCTATTTGGCATTTTAGTTATGGAGGCGAGAAGACGCCCCCCCCCCCCCCCTCTGGGTGCCTGATTTGCCGCCATCTTTAACCGCTTCGTGTCCAAATCGCAGTAGCTACGCGTACGAAATAAAGTTCATCCCAGCTACAAAACATATATATTTTTGTGGTAAGAGGGAGCAAAACATCAGTATTTACTGCTATTAATTAGTGTATGATTTATAGTTGAAATCTGAGCCTAAAAATAAAGTTAAAATCTCGACAAAGCAATGTAGGAAATACAGAGAAAATAAATCCTTTCTGACATCTAAAATCAGTTTCGATCAAGGTCTCTAAAACGAACAAGAAAAAGAGGATTTTCGGAGGGCAATTACGCTGTATTTATATAGAATAAGTGATTTATGAGCAATCTAATTTCTTGTTCGTTTAAAACAGTGAAATGTCAGCTGCAAAAGATCGCACCAGAAACAGCACTCTCTCTGCCTGTCATAGACGTTCAGGAAAGGCTGAATGAAGTCATGGTGATCAATAATAACAGTTGTAGGACAAGAAACAAAAGATAGTGAAAACTTAAGATTTTTAAGGCTAAAACTCAAATTCATTCTACAAATTAAGGCAAATGAAAATTCAGGACGTTAAAGTGCTAGAGGTGTAAAAAAATACAAAAATGCACATGAGCAAAACGTTTTAGAAATGGAGCAAACAGAATAAAAGCCATGCCTATAGTGCAGAAGAGGGATGCAGGAACACTTGCTTAGATATACAAAAAAATCACAAAAAGGTCTATGTTACAAAAGAACATGTAAACATGTACATCAATTTCCCTTCGCGATCAATAGTCTTATCTATAAACATGAAACAGAGTGAGGAATCAGAAATTAGCATGCATAAAAAACAGCAATTCTGTCAGTGAGCCCTAAATGAATTAATAGCAACTATGGTTTCATGGAGGGCTTCTCAGATAGTTGGGCATTTAGGTAAACTGCCAGGTGAAAGGACTTGTAAACATATTTTGTTAAAGCAAGTCAGTTTTTTCCGCAACACATAAAATACATTTTTCCAAGAAAGTTTAGCGTTTGTCACTAATGAAACCACTAAATAAAGACATAAATATAGAAATCTTAAGATTTGTTTTATTTAATGTTGGTAGCAGGATGAACTGTCAGGTTGAGCTAAGTGTATATTTTGTCACAGGGTTGCTGCAAGATGTTAACAGTGAAAAGGGTATTTAGAAATGAGTTATTTCAAGATGAAAATTTTCAGAATAATTGCAAATCTAGCAGGATAGAGAAAGCACAGAAAACTGGCAGTTAGATTGATCAGATTAGTATGAAAAGTCATTTAGCAAAGGGAATGAGAAGAGTGACAAACTAGTATACTTTAGATCTTTTTTTCTGAACCAGGGAAAATCTGATCATGTTTCCCTATAACAATAATAAAAAACTTTATTTTATATATTACCATTAAAGGTGGCATCTTAAAGCAATATGGTAGATGTAAAAACAGATAAAAGGACCACAGATTACAAAGTAAATACATATAAGAAAGACAAGCAGTTAGAGGTGCGACCAAAATTAGAAAATGAAGCAGATACAGACACTAAGTCTTCTGAAAAGAAAGGTTCTGAGGTTAGATTTAAATGCACTCAGGGTACGTGACTGATATCACTGGGAATACAAATTGAGAGCTCTGGGGTGCAGCTGGAGAAGACCCTGTCACCCACAGAATGTAGATGTTCTTGAGGACAGCTAGAAGACCAGAGTCAGACAGACAAAGGTGGGGGAGTAGACGGATAAGCCATATACTGTAGGTACAGAATGAGGATGAGGAATTTGAAGTTGACTCGAAACCTGATAGGTAACCAGTGCAAGGACTTGAAAACAGGTGTAATGCATCCCTGATAGGATTCTCGCTGTCATATTCTGAACATATTGAAGATTGCTCAGTGTGGATTTAATTTCCCCAGTGAACAGGATGTGCATTTATTAATTCTAGGAAAAAAAAGCCTTTCTTAATTTCTCTAGTTCTTAGTTTCTCTAGTTCCCTTTAAAATAAACTATTATCCCACAATGCAGAGTATTAAATGGCCAGTATTTACACATGATATTTGTGATTTAAAGAAATGAACACAAGCAGCTTTTGGGGATTTAAGTGTTGGCTGAGTTATTGCAGGATAAAAGACTAGAGATGTTGGTAAGAAAAAGATAATTTTGGGAAAGCTAAGGAATACACTGATAACAAGAACACTTCCTAATGGGGTTAGGCATACTTTTGATGAAGATGATGAAGTTAACAGACTATATGTTTACATAGATACTGAAATGAGGATTGTATTTTAGATTTTGTGCAGTTACTAGTATTGAACTTTGTGTTGGATGCACATGAATTGAAGGAATGGGCAAACATAGCTGATGCGGATCCACAGAGCCAGCATATTAAGATGTTTATAATTAGAGGTAATTTGTTTAAATAACTAGGTATGGATACTGATGTGCAAGAGAGGTGGAAAGGCCAGCACTATAAAATATTTTATTCTCAGTGAGATGCTGCCATTTCATAGTGGGTTTCTAACACTGTGTATAGTCCATCTATTTCTAATCTCTTTATCCAGTACTGAGGATTTGGAGCCTATCCCAGTAAGCAACGGACACAAGGCAGAATACACCCTGGACATAGCGCCAGTCCATCACAGGACAGACAGACACAAACACACACACACCAGGGCCAGTTTTCCCATAAACCAATTAACTTACCAGTATGTTTTGGAGTGCGAGAGGGAGTCATATCACACATACGGAGAAAAACCATGTAACCCAGAGAGAACATGCAAACCCCACACACACAGGATGGCAGGAATTGAATCTAGGACCCCAGTGCTCCAAGATAGCAATGCTAACCACTTTGCCACCATTATAAATGGATGGATATCTTAGTTATCTTTCTAGTTCACAGGTTTGCATGCATAATTTAATTTTGAAAGGCGCTGAGACATCAGGTACTACTGTTGTATTTATGAAAAAGAAACAAAACAAAAAACATGCTAACAACTGTGCCATCCTACTCCTTAGTTAATACATTTTATTATTCATAAACAGTTAACATTGTTAGCAAAATATTTTGAATTATATTTAACCCTATTTTTTCTTTAGTTTTGTATTTAACTTATTATATGATAGTCAGACTTAATGTATATTTGAACAATGAAAATATATTTTTACAAGATTTTACATTAAGCACTTAAAATTAATATGGTTAATAATAGTAAACTGTAACAAGATCGGTTAAACTGCTAAGAAAATCCTTTCAGAGAAAATGTTTCAGGTGTGAAAAACAAACCTGTTCCCACACACCCTGCCCCCACTACCATTAGAATATACACAAACATTTTAGCGTTTCATTCTGAGCAGAAGACCCTCACACCTGAAGAGTGCTGGCTGTGACGAATTAAACCGGTTTTACAGGTTTCAATCACAGATTGGGAATCAGTAAAGTAACACACAGCGCCACTGGATTTGATAATACTGTACCTAACCAAAATCCGCAATATGGAAACAGAACCTGTGTAATTGTTGATAGATGATGTACTCGTAACATTTTTTCAAGACGAACTACAACATTTAAAAAATGACTTGTATGTACTTGATATCTCTAATCAATCCACGGGTTCCAGCACAAAACGAAACTAAAACGCATACCGTTTCGCGCTTCTTATTAGTTGCTCAAAAGTAATTTGACCGTATGAAATGCATAATATAAACCTAGAAACATATACGTGAGCAGTACTTAAGCACTGTAGTATCGGTGTTAAGACATACCTCTCAAATACTGTAAATCAAGTTAAAAATATCTCAAGACCGATTCTGGTCGTAATGAAACCATGTTTCGTGTATGTTTTCTTTTTCATCTTGAAATAACTCATTTCTAAATACCTTTTTCACTGTTAACATCTTGTTAACGATTCCATATTATATTCCCTTTAAATCAAATTCTAAAAGTATGCTTGTTGACTCCGGTATCACGTTAGTTAAAGACTTCGAAGCTTACAATGTTTAGGGAGAAATGGAATACTGGTGTGTATTTTTTTCTTTTCATGATAGGTGTCGCATTTTAAATCATTTTCGTAGTTAGAAATTATGAAACGCCCTGTTAAAAGCAAGGAAGTTTTTATGCCCGTTGAAGTAAAACGAAATGCCTGACAAAGTATGGCTTGGACAGATTCCAAGTGCTTGTACAAATGTGCTAAAGAAATTATACTTTGAGTATACAGCTTGTCCAAAGTCATCCATTATTAATACAATTAGTAATATCTTCAGTAAAGGCTTTGATGCATAAATATTTCTGATAAAGTTAGGTTGTGTACTTTTGTCCAACTGAGCAATCTTGCTTTCATAAAATATACCAACATTTTAATGACTGATGATTAACATGCTGTAATACACAGTTCAAAATTAAAGGCTCAAATGCTGTACATGAGAGGTTAAGCTCCCCCTGGCGGTTTTACAAGGCGACGCCGGATAGTTAGTCACGTGACACACGTGAACCGCGTGATACCCCGGTGGGCGTGTCGCGGTATGCCGCGAAATACCTCACCCATTTTGAATGGCTGCATCTGTACATACTGTATACAGTACAGTTTTGCATACAGTAATGTTAATGTTCCTAAATCAATATCTTTTATGAGCATGTGAAAGGCATGGTGAATCGGAGATTCTAAAAAATTACTGTACTTTGCATGATTGGAAACAAATGCGTGATTGGATCAACGAAATGATGTGGTGTTACTTTTACAAAGACGGTCAATGAAAAAAAAAATGTGGACCAGGGCAATACTTTGAGTTTACAGCTTGTCCAAGGTCATTCATTATAAATACTATTAGTAATATTTTCGGTAAAGACTTTGATGGCGACAGCTCAAACATGAGAGGTTGAGCTTTACTAGCTCCACCTTGCGGAAATTATGGTTATATTATTTTACTTGCGGTATTATGTGGTTCTATTTGAGAATATATGGTATTAATACCGTAACTTGCGGTATACCGCGTCAAGCGCACCGCAAAATAATGCGGTATCGCCTGCTTGTTTTGAATGGCTGCATCTGTACCAATATGTCTTTGGATTATGGGAGGAAACCAGAGCACCCGGTAAAAACCAAAACAAACACAGGGAGAACAAGTAAACAAACCTCACACAGATAGCACCCTGGAACTGAACCCAGGGTCCCAGTGCTGCGAGGCAGCAATTTCAACCATCTTACCCAATATGTTAATACTTATCCTACAACAAAGCTTTACTTGTAGCAATCCCAACAATGTGATGTGCTGCATTTCTAGGACAAAAGTCTGGTACAAATGCCAAGAGAAGAGAAAAAACAGACGACAAGAAAAAAAGGGGACAAGAAAGAGACAGACCCTGAAGCTTGTGACAGGTGAGAGTCACTTCTTCAAGATTATACAAACAAAACAGATTAGAGCAAAGTATTTGAATCTTGCTAAAGAGAGTTTTCTATTCTGTGTTTCTAGGGAAGTGAAGAATAGTGAAGAATACCTTGGTTAAAAACAGCCTTTCCTGCTCGCGGGGTATATTTACAGATACCATTTATTTTCTGGTATCTGGGTTAGAGAGAGATTTAATCATAGATTGTTTTCTATTTAGTTAAGAAGGCATGTTATCTGTATTTTGGCCTCTGTAGGCATTATTTAAGAGTAGAATACTTAGTAGCAGGTTTTCTGGGTGATTGGAATGTTAGGAAATGTACAGACAAGGTAATACCTTATCTGTACATACTGTACATAGAGAAACGTGTATTGTATGTTTATGCTGTGTGTAGTATGTATGGTCATTGTTTTTAAATACTTGTTTAACAAAGTGTGCCTGAATTATTACTCTTTTCACCAAAGATCAAACATGAGAACAAATAATTTACCTGCCTCTAGTATACCAACTGCTCGGGTATATTCTGAAAAAAATCCTTACATGTTAGGGGCTATGATTATTTATTTTACTTATTGACTAATCTACTTGGTCAAGACCTGTTATTCACTATTTTTGTTACCCCCATTTGTAACAACAATTCTAAAGAATCATAAAATAAGTTATATTATTTCTATTCAATTCTTCGAAAAAAAAATCTGCTTACCTGCACAATGCGTGTGTTCCTGATAAAATCCTTTTCCACAAGATCCTACACATTTTCCATTTCTGATCAGCAAGGACTCTGCACACGAGGTGCATTCAAATTCACTGTCACAGGTGGCACAAGTTTCCTTGCAGGCTGTACAGAAACAATCAAGCATTGAAAATAACCGAGTTGAGTCTAACTAGACAAGGTTACAAAACCCACAGAATTAACATGAACATTATCCTTTTACCCTTTTTAGTACATCAAATATATCTCCAGTACAGATGCAACCATCTGGAATGCACAAGGCGTTTTGTAGGCACCAAGGCAGGTGTCGCAAACACAAGTGTGGCATCCCTTTAACATTTAACACAACACAAGTGCTATCTAGTGATCTTTTTTGAGTTGGGAAGAGCAAAAAGAACTATGCTGGATGTAACTTTGGCAAAGCAGAGTGTGCTTTCTGCAGACATGAGTTTTGATGTGCATTTTAGATGGCTGCATCTGTATACTGTTGGAAAGATTTGATGCCTCATCAGTATATTGAAACAATGAGACAGCATTTACTAATAATTTTGTAAAGAATTAACACAGATCCCAATTTCCTGGATCAAACTGCACAGCTCCCAATACAGTAAGCTACAGTGAATAGCAAGTTTTATGCATTTATTTCAATTAAAGGAATTCTCCGCAACGACGCAACAAAATTGTCTTTGCAATTAATGTTCTCAGTGGCTAGGGCTATAACAACTTACATCACATTAGATTTTTCATTTTCACAGAACAAATACAAGTATTGCAACTATTAAAACCATAAGTAAGCTTTCACAAACTCTCCCTTGTTTACACTAACAGCACTCCATTGCTGTCACTATCTTTCAGAGCCTCTTATTTTTTATAAACATTCTTATTGTATTCAAACATAGTTATCTATATGAACCAACTCCAATTTCAATAATTGTCAGCCTCTGTTCTTTATCCTCCATATTGAGGTGACAGTCTCAGAAAACAATGCCCATTTAGCCTGGTACTCCTCATGCAGGCCATGAAACAGTTTCACCACATTGATTCTTCAGCCAATTTACACATTAATATAATGCTTCAAACCTAATCTGATGCATTTTTCAGCAGCCACGCTCATTCACTCTGAAAATGCAGCAGCTAAATTCGAAAGCTATCAGCCTTATCTCAAAAGAAAGCTTCATAGCATTGGAATGTATTCAGCATTTTCTGGTGAATTGCAGGCTGGAAACAGTACATTGCAGTCAACGGGGAAAGGCATGTAGCAATATATCTGCCATTAATTTAGTTTTCATGTAACATTTCTAGAAGGAAAATGTAAACTCACAGCTCAATGAACAGTACTGCATTAACTCGATTTTCTATGTACCTGAACAGACTCTGCCATTCTTGAAAAATCCCCTTGAACACGTCCGGACACAGTGGCCACCTTGAAGTAATAAGCTTTCATTTCGACAGCTGTTGCAGTGGTCAGGGGACTGGAAGCAGGTCAGACAATCAGAATGACACTCAACTGAAAACAAATTTATAAAATGGCAAAGAACATTAACATCCTTTTTCCTTCTTCTTCCTTTTTTCAATTCATGATAAAAGTAATGATGCTTAACCATATCTACATAAACAAGATCCTGAAATATAACTTTGATATTTACACAATGAGTAGAAACAGTGTAATAAGGTACAAGGGCATGACTGACAATAAAATTCAATGTCTAGTTAGATATCTAATATACAATGCCTTCAGATTTAATCATGCCCCCCAAAATTAGGAACAAAACAATCCATAAAACTGGATTATTTATAGAATGGATATCATTTAGATTTAAAAAATCTTTAAAACGATATATTGTAATCTTAATGACACTACACAGAGCAAAGTTACAGTTGTTACAGGTAAAGACCAGAAATATTATGGTAGCATTCATTTACAACCCTGTAGTCAGTATTTAATAAATCTTCCTCTGGCAACGATTATACTGACAAAATGCTTCTTGTACTGTAGTATGATGTTCTGGCACTTCTGAAAGGGGAATAGGTTCTGATGCTCTGGGAGGAGGAATGTGGAAGTTGATGATACAGGCAGAACTGTACTAAGCCCACACAAATTTAGTTTCCATTTGTAATGCCTTTGTGAATTTAATCCACAAATATTTAAGTGGACTGAGGTTTGGAGACTGAGATGGATATTTATTTTGTGTGCAGATAACCATTTGTTTATTGATTTGGGTGAATGCTTTGGCTCACTGCTATGCTGGAAAGCCCATTTTTGGACAGGCTTGAGGCTGCTTGGCAGAGGAAACAAAGAGTTTGGCCAAATCTCCTGGAATTTAATGAGTTAATGACTCCTCCTATCTTAACAAGGGCTCCAGGACCTGTAAATGTTAAACAACTCCAAAATACAATAAACCTTGTGCATGGGGGTTCATCTTTCTAAATATCATACTGACATAATATCGGGGTCTACTTAGAATACAGAGAAATGCAATATTTTTTTGTGAGTCGGTCACAGCATCCCTTGTAGTACATAAAAAAATGCCTCCTAAGATTGCCTCCAGAAACTCTTACACCATTCTGCTATTATTTTTCTACTTTACTGGAAAATATTGAAGCAGTTCTCTGTACATACAGTGCCTTGCAAAGGTATTCACTCACTTCAATTTGATTTCATACATACAACATAATATTTTAATTAACTTCTTTATCATTTGTAATTGTACAAAATGTGATATATTTTTGGGGTGAATATTTCCGATTTAACTTATAAATGTATTAGGACATCCAAGCACTAGAACCAGTTTAGAAGAACTGAATTGAAGTTTAGACTACTACACTATTTATGATTTCACATCATTGCATAGTATTAGCTTGTAGACAGGACTACGCAGGTACTCTATTATCATCTGGCCTAGCAGTAGAGGTCCAGACATGGCCTGTACTAGGCACACTGGGTGCTAATTAGATTATTGGGGATGGTTTAAAACTTCACATTGTGATAAGTGTGCTTGGGTGTACTGTATAAAGGACTTTCATGGTGTTTCATGAAAAATTTTGGTATTTGACTGCAATGCAAAATATCTGCAGTAAAGCCTCCTACACCAATAGAAATCATCATGTTTTTTTCAGATCGATCAGATCCTACTTCAATAAACGATGGTGTCTGAACAAATGAAACTGTTCTAACGTGGCTAAATGTGTATGCAAAGTAATACCTAGAAAAAAAAATTAAATCTAAATTTGAAAATCTACACATGTACACTGAAAAACAGGTTTCATTAGTACACAGCAAAACCAACACATTTCATTTTACTGTCCTAATATTACAAGTTGCACTGCAATTTCCATATATAATTTTAATTTAAGAAATCACAGAAATGCACAATCACTTAAGTCTTTTTCACATGCCAAAATTACTAGGTGTTTTAAGTTGTGGCATTTAAAGAATGTGCTTATCCCTTCTGTCTGATTAGTTTTGTTTTGTTTTTCATTTATACAACAAAAAAAAGGTAGCAACAGGTTTTATTTTTGAGGTAAATATTTTTAAAAGTTAAAATCCAAATTAAGTTAGTCAATAATTTGTTTGGTACCTTTGTTTTTAGTAGAATATTTTTGTCATTTTATTTTGTTTATTTATTTTGTTTTGATTTATTGAACAATAGGTGTATATGCATACACATACAACAGAGACATTTGTGCATCTTACTAAAATATCCATTCACTAAATAACCACGTAAACGTTCCCACAAATGTCTAGTTAGTTTGAAACAATCCATTTTAAGTCACAATTCTACTTGCCTTAAGAACTGCCAAGAAAATGCCATTCCAAACACTCACTGGAATCTACATTTAGTTTTTTTTACTAACCAGCAAGGCACTCTGGGCAGCACTCCCCTTCTACAGGCACAGCCAATGTGCCAACAGGACAGGTGTGGCAGGAGCGCTGGTAGCAGATCACCTGAGAATCCCTGCATTCGCACTCCTTACAAGGGTCATCCTGCCACTTCTCCAGGTTCTGGTAAGAAAGAAACATCACACAGCTGTCTAGTACAAAGCAAACACTGATGACATGTCAAGAATATGCTAAAAACGTACAGCAAGGTGCTTCTCCCCTTGGAGGTCAGACAACATCCCCTAGTAGAACAATTATGAATGCACAATTTTCATTAAGAGTTAATCAAATATAGGGCTCTATAAACCACTATAAACTACCAAGTGAACTTCTATATTATTATTCAATAATTATACAACTTCACATATAACAAACTCCACCCCTATACTATACCATTGCAGAATGTACTATGGTATATTGTATGTATGGTTAAAAGACATAAGTAACCCTCTCTCATATGATAATTCAAGAATTATTGCACTGGCTTTAAGTTAATTAAAATGTAACCAATCAGCTAAACAAGACAATAACCACAAATGTAGAGCAATTAGATAAAATTAACACCATGAATCCTTTCTCTGCGTCCAGCGGATTTCTCCACTTTCTGTCCCTACCTACACGATTGTCACACTCCACTTTAATGAAAAGGGCAATGAAACTATCAGTGAGCTTGTAAAGTTGTATCCAGCCTGTTATTTCCCATGCTGCTAACACAGAACTGGGAGTGTTAATTACATTGCATTACAGGGCATTACAGGGCTGTTTTATAAAACACAAATTACTCAGCTGCATATATAAAAATAGTTGACTATTACTGCTTGTTGTGAATGCAATGTGATTTTTACAGGTTTACATCTTAAAAATTTGAAAAATATATTTCACACATACTGTACTGTTGTGGCTTTGAAACCATGCAGTATCATACTGTATGTACTAGTTATACAGTACATGTATACAGTATACCAACCATACTGCAGTTCCTTGACTTGTACATGATGGTTTCAGCAAACATATGTGTGGATATGACTTTATGTGATGTGTGTGTGGAATTGTAAATATGAATATGTTCTATTTTAAAGAGACCATACCATCTCATAAGATTAGAGTTATATATATATCACAGAAAGTACTGTAGAAAGTAGTTTGTGCTGCTTTTATCTCAAGATGTACAGAAACCGATAAGCTGCGGTCCTGACGTTTTGGGCCATGGCAAAATGCAAGCCAAGTTCCAGGCGAAGGCTCACAGAGAAGCCTAGCTACCACCCCTCCTCCACTTTTTTGCAGTTTTCACTCTACAGGGGATCCTAGCCTTGTCCATTTTTGAAGAAAAAAAATTGCTTCAATGGTGTCTCTAATACAACTATGTTATTCAAGATTATAATTCAAAACATATATATAATTTTTGAAGGTTTGTTGTAAACCAGTAGTTTGCTTACTCATTCATGTTCATTCATGTTATTAATTTATTACAAATATTATATTAATATTTTGTGATATATAAAAATAATAAAAATGTCAAAAGAGTATACATATTATTTAGTATTTTATTTTTAGAGAAGTTTTATTTGTTAAAAATAAAACCTTTGACATGACCAAGAACTGAACCTGAGACATTCTAAGTGATAGGCTACCACTTTACCATTCCTAAGCATTGCCTGGGTTCGGTAAGCAACATAACAAACTTTGAGTGTTTCATTGTCCCTAACAACAATGACGACAACATAATGTAGTTAAAATGAACATGTCAAAATGTATCTTAAATAACCACAAGTGAAAGAGCTAAAGAAATCAATGCAGATGTTTACAAATAGACATAAGAAAGTTTACTACCAGCATTATAAATATTATTACTAATATATTATATTTAGATCCATAAATTCATATCATTATGTTAAAAATATTTTTATTTTAAGCTACCAAACTTTCTTTACTTACATGATTGCACAATAATAGTTCCTATTAAGCAGATTCAGTAAAATCACTACTACTTTTTTACAATAACAAGAGCAACTATTCATAAACATTATAACTTAAATCATTTTTCTAAAGTATATAAATGTTATACAGCTAGAACAAGCATGTCATAACTTTTTCAAAATAACCACAGTAAGTGACCAAGTTAAAGACTTTGACACATAAAATGTTTATGAAGAAGGTGGAATACTGTTGTGTACTTTATTTTTTTTATTTTCAGATACCACTACCAGTTGTATACATTATCTATATTTATTCAATAAATTATTGTTTATGATGTTCAAATACATTATACTTCTGTTATTTATATTGTTCATTACCACAATTACATTTTGGTTGCATTATTCTATATTAATATTTCATATTACATGGATTTAAAGATGCACAGTAGGGAAACAGATAAAACGAAGCAATCATTTCACTAACATCTAATGCACCACAAGTGCCACCTATTGATTGTCTTTGGCCAGTGAACCACATAGCAAAGTACACCATGACATACTGTACTACCTCTAACGCAGCAGAGAGTTTTAACATGTGTTCTGAGTGGCTGCATCTGTACTTTTTCACTAAACTAACCTTAACCATGCAATATGTCCCTTCTTTCCTCAAAATGTTGCCAGCTTATTTCCGTCTGGTCAGGATCTAACATTAGCTACAACAATAATAATAATAACAATAAGAAGAATAAGAAAGCTTCAAGTATAATAAAATGTTTAAATATTTTATTGCCTTATAAGTTAAAGGTGTGATTTAAATTCTTTATTTAGTCATGGTCTGCCTTCAGCTATGTGGAACTGCTAATTAATGTGTCTTGCCCCTTCACTGCTGGATAAATGTTAATTTGTGGAGCTGGATAAACACCACTTAATGTTGACCTTTTTCAGCAGGATCTTATAACACCCTGGTCTGCAACCTCTTCTTTAAAATCACCTGCTAGCAGAGACAAGCTAAAGGGTCTACTAGGCCATGGTTGTGAAACATGGTATCAGCATTAACAGTCTTCACTGAGAAAAAAATGGGCAGACACATATTCAATTAACATTAATATTCAAATGCACATTGCACGGCTGAAATAAACTGTCTTTCTTGTACATTTTCTTTCTTGTACGTAGAAATCATTAAGCCTAACCCTTTATTTATTTATAAAGGGTTAGGCTTAATCATAATCACAAATCTGCTTCTAGCAGTAGACAAAATGAAAGGGTGTACTATGTTTTACCTAGTAGTATTTGTTTTGCTGTTCTTACTGATGCTTTTGCAGTAAAGACAGACCACTTCCACATTAAAGATCAAGGCCATGCAGCCACCAGGTTAAATACATCACTTAATGTGCCTATGCTGAGTTTCTGATTTGATCAGAATCACACCTTTGGAGACACAGAGAGCAGATATGTTTAACGTTAGCCACTATATCTGATTTTCATTTAATCAAACACAATTATTTATTGCGACAATTCTTTACCTTTTTGGTATGCTCCTTATACACACAGAAACTGCTCATCGACGTGCATTCTGGACAGCATCTTCCTGGAAAGTGAACCAGTTGTTCTCCCTGTTGAATAAGACCAATTCTCTCTACTAATTACAAATACCAGACAGGTGAAAGGTCAGCATTTACAAAGGTCTTACATAAAAGGAAAACATTAAAAACTAATTAATTTAATTGATTTACTTTGATTGATTTAATGCTTTGCATGCACAAAGCATTTGCAGTTTGTTTCTTTGAAGTGACTTATCATAACTTTATTATTCTTAAATAGATCCAGAATAATTGCAAAACTGAAAACTATATTCCAGAGATATGAAAATTGAATGAGAGTTGGCAAAAGAAAAGTAATTAAAAAACAACTGCACAGTTTGTAATTTATGCCCAATAACATGCCTTGTTTTTAATTTTGCTGTACGTTAAAAAGCCATTTCTAAAACATTGCCGGTTTATGTTAATCAAATTAAAAAATAACAAAAATAATCAAATGCCCATAATAAAAAAAACATATTTGTAGTATTTAAGAACATTACATATTCTACTGATCTATATATTCTAAATGTAAAAAAAATCAGATCCCCTTTTGTGTTGTAACCTTAGCAAAATTACTGTATATTGAAAAAATATATTTACCAAAATAAATTAATAAACGTATCTTTGTGTTGAGAGTTTTTTAATTAAAATGCAGCCAATTAAAATAAAGGAGAAGATGTCAGGTGAGATGTGTGGCTATATGGCAAACACTTCAACATAAAAACAATTTTTATTTTCAAATATTCTGATGCAGGACTGCACTCTGTAAAATTGCCTGTAAAAGGTGTCAAAGTGAATCCTTAATGTAAAACATCTGTGTGCAGCTGACAAATTAAACTTAGTTAAGATTAATATTTTAATATTTAATTGAGAATTAAATGTTTATTAGCCGATTAATGCTTTCCTGAGCTAATGATATTGTACATGAACACTAAGAGATTTTTTAATTACACAGAATTAATACGTAATTGTGTATAAACAGTTATTAGAAAATAATCATTTATTTTTAGATTTTAATTGTATATATAATATACAGTGGCTTTAAAACACATCATATTTAAAAGCAAATACAAAAAACAAAAAAGAGGCTACAGTGCCTTGCGAAAGTATTCGGCCCCCTTGAACTTTTCAACCTTTTGCCACATTTCAGGCTTCAAACATAAAGATATAAATTTTTTATTTTATGTGAAGAATCACCAACAAGTGGGACACAATTGTGAAGTGGAACGAAATCTATTGGATTTTTGAAACTTTTTTAACTAATAAAAAAATGAAAAGTGGGGCGTGCAAAATTATTCGGCCCCTTTACTTTCAGTGCAGCAAACTCACTCTAGAAGTTCAGCGAGGATCTCTGAATGATCCAATGTTGTCCTAAATGACTGATGGTGATAAATAGAATCCACCTGTGTGTAATCAAGTCTCTGTATAAATGCACCTGCTCTGTGATAGTCTCAAGGTTCTGTTGAAAGCGCAGAGAGCATCATGAAGACCAAGGAACACACCAGGCAGGTCCGTAATACTGTTGTGGAGAAGTTTAAAGCCGGATTTGGATACAAAAAGATTTCCCAAGCTTCAAACATCCCAAGGAGCACTGTGCAAGCGATCATCTTGAAATGGAAGGAGTATCAGACCACTGCAAATCTACCAAGACCTGGCCGTCCCTCTAAACTTTCAGCTCAGACAAGGAGAAGACTGATCAGAGATGCAGCCAAGAGGCCCATGATCACTCTGGATGAACTGCAGAGAACTACAGCTGAGGTGGGAGAGTCTGTCCATAGGACAACAATCAGTCTTACACTGCACAAATCTGGCCTTTATGGAAGAGTGGCAAGAAGAAAGCCATTTCTCAAAGATATCCATAAAAAGTCTCGTCTAAAGTTTGCCACAAGCCACCTGGGAGACACCCCAAACATGTGGAAGAAGGTGCTCTGGTCAGATGAAACCAAAATCGAACTTTTTGGCCACAATGCAAAACGATATGTTTGGCGTAAAAGCAACACAGCTCATCACCCTCAACACACCATCCCCACTGTCAAACATGGTGGTGGCAGCATCATGGTTTGGGCCTGCTTTTCTTCAGCAGGGACAGGGAAGATGGTTAAAATTGAGGGGAAGATGGATGCAGCCAAATACAGGACCATTCTGGATGAAAACCTGTTGGAGTCTGCAAAAGACCTGAAACTGGGACGGAGATTAATCTTCCAACAAGACAATGATCCCAAACATACAGCAAAATCTACAAAGGAATGGTTCACAAATAAACGTATCCAGGTGTTTGAATGGCCAAGTCAAAGTCCAGACCTGAATCCAATCGAGAATCTGTGGAAAGAGCTGAAAACTGCTGTTCACAAACGCTCTCCATCCAACCTCACTGAGCTCGAGCTGTTTTGCAAGGAAGAATGGGCAAGAATTTCAGTCTCTCGATGTGCAAAACTGATAGAGACATACCCCAAGCGACTTGCAGCTGTAATCGCAGCAAAAGGTGGCTCTACGAAGTATTAACACAAGGGGGCCGAATAATTTTGCACGCCCCACTTTTCATTTTTTTATTAGTTAAAAAAGTTTCAAAAATCCAATAGATTTCGTTCCACTTCACAATTGTGTCCCACTTGTTGGTGATTCTTCACATAAAATAAAAAATTTATATCTTTATGTTTGAAGCCTGAAATGTGGCAAAAGGTTGAAAAGTTCAAGGGGGCCGAATACTTTCGCAAGGCACTGTAGTAGTAACTTGAATGACTTTCAAACAATGACTTAAGGTTGCGTACTGTAGGTAATGAGGCTCTGCAGCTGATACATTATATCAGTGGTTCTCAAACTGTGGTACGCGTACCTGCAGTGGTACGTGGCGTGCCGCCAGGTGGTACGCCAAATGACCCTGGAACTGTATTGTGTGCGCTGAAAAAATCGGGACGGGTTTTCATATTTTGTATTTTTATACGTTTCAATTACGCAGCCTACGTACTACGATACAGTGCGCGCTAATACTTTAGTGGACACAAGAGATACTCTGTAATTCTATACCACTCTATAGGAATGCGTGCTACGGACGCAAGTGACCAATTGTATTTAAAAAAAGCTACTGTATCTCCAGCAAATCGGGAGATAGGAGAATGTGCGTGATTTTGGAACAATGCCAAAGTTGTAAACACAGGAATACATAGAAATGCGTGCTACGAACGCTGGTACTCTTGCGAGCACAGGAAAGCGTGAAAAATAACAGAAAAATATAATATAAGAACTGTTCTAAGTTAATTTGAGAAAAATACACCGAGCGTCTCTGTGTTTCTCTCCCATGCGCATGAAATAAATACTTGTTAAGAGCTTGTTAAGATGAGCAGATGCTTTTCACTGCAATTAGATGAGTCTATAGATGCCTTTGATTTGGCCAGTTTGCTCGATTACGTTAGAAACGAGTTTGAGGGCATGTCCCGTCAGGACTTTCTGTTCTGTAAGCCGCTACCAACAGGAACTACAGGAGAGCACATATTTCAGCTTCTGAATGAATTTATCGAAGAGAATGGCATCAACTGGATAAAATGTGTCAGAGTTTGTAAAGACGGTGCTAGAGCAATGACAAGCCAACACAGCGGTGTAGTTGCACGAATTAGAGAGGTTGCTCCAGAAATTAATGGTTTCATTGCAACATCCACCTTTGCCGTCAAGAAAATGCCTGACGATTTAATATCTGTTAGACTCTGTTGTGAATTGTATCAAGGCTCGAAAATTCACATCTGCTTTGCTCAACTAAACAGGCTCACCCCTCTCACTGAAATGGTGCTTTTTTATTTTTATGTGGTGTTGTTTTTTTTCTGTAAAAATTTTTGAGAAGCCACATTTTAATATATCAAACAAAGTTTATTATTATAATATTTATTATATGTATGTGTGAGTGTGTGTGCACATGCGCTCATGTTGGTCATTGAGAATTTCTGGGGTTCCTATGAGATGATGACTTGTAGGTGGTACTTGGATGCTTTGGTTGGATTAGGGGTGGTACTTGGTCCAAAAAGTTTGAGAACCACTGCATTATATAAAGGGTTTTTCTATAAGGAAACCACACTTCCACCACAACAAAGCCACAATAATTACAACAAAATGTTTGTGATTTATAATAAGCTGTTTTTAGTGTTTATCTGTAATTACATGCAAGTTTGTATTTAATATTTTTATTCCCATTGTTTCATTTTGGAACAATTCAGGTCTATTTGGTTTCACTTCCTCTGTAATTATATCATTAATTTAAATTATTTGTAGTCGATATACATTTATATATTATATTAAACACTTGTAGTTTTTGATTTACCATGTACAAGCAGAGTGACGCATTGGTGGTTAAATGGTAGAATTCTTGCCTGCCACTGGTTGAACCTTTAACAAATTACCCCATTGTGATAATTAATTCTTATTTTCTTATTGGAATAAGGAAATCTTATTTTCTTATTGGCTGCTGGAATAATTCTTATTCCAGCAGCCATATCACCCAGCAACTCACAACTGGCAACCCACTGAAGCTAAGCAGGTGTGAGCCTGGCCAGTACCTGGATGGGAGACCTCCTGGGAAAAACTAAGGTTGCTGCTGGACGAGGCGTTAGTGGGGCCAGCAGGGGCGCTAACCCTGTGGCTCATGTGGGTCCTAATGCCCCAGTGTAGTGACGGGGACACTATACTGTAAACAGGCGCCGTCCTTCGGATGAGACGTAAAACCGAGGTCCTGACACTCTGTGGTCATTAAAAATCCCAGGGGGTTTCTCGAAAAGAGTAGGGGTGTACCCCGGCGTCCTGGCCAAATTTCCCATCGGCCTTTATCAATCATGGCCTCCTAACAATCCCCCTCTATATATTGGCTTCATTACTCTGCTCTCCTCCCCACTGATCGCTGATGTGTTGTGAGCGTTCTGGCGCACTATGGCTGCCGTCGCATTATCCAGGTGGATGCTGCAGATTGGTGGTGGTGGAGGGGAGTCCCCATTGCCTGTAAAGCGCTTTGAGTGGAGTGTCCAGAAAAGCGCTATATAAATGTAAGCAATTATTATTATTATATTATTTTATTTCTATAATAATAAAATACAATAAGTAATATATATGCTATTTTGACTGAATATATTACTGACAGGACTGAATATATTTGCTATTTATTAATTTTACGTAGTATAGTTAAATTTTAGTTAAATATTAAATTCATATTAATAATAAAAGTAGCAGTAACATCTAGAGTTAACATCTTCAATGGCAAAGAGGATACCGTAGGGCTGTATCACAAAGTGAGATTACTCAGCTGGATATCTAAAAACAGATTGTTGTGAATGTGTTTTGCAATGTGTTTTCTTTGTTCATGTTTACATACTTTACATAAAAAATGCCATGAATACATTAAAATATGTATTTGATTTATTAAAATGCCATAATTTCCCTGCCCTCTGCTCAAAATGTTGCAAAGTTGTCTCTATCATGTCAATCGACAAAGAATCAGCTCTCAGCAGTGGTGTAGCCACGGATTTATATTTGGGGTGACAGGGACACCAATATAAATCAGAGATCCCAAGATAGTTGTTGGAAAAAAAAAAACTTTAATGAAAGCAGGGAGTAAAGCTATTTGACAAAGCAAAGCACAGAAATGTACAGCCATCTGCCAAGAACTTGGCATATTGTATTCTCCTACTAATGTGTTTCTGATGCCATTTTTAGCATCACAAAATGTATTTCTGATGCTGTTTTTAGCATCACAAAATGTAGCACTTCTGAAAACCAGGCAAACACATTTCTCTTAAAGAGATACACCACTTTTTTTTTCATTTGGAGATAACTAACAGCATAAAAGCATATTGGTTAAATTATACTAAGCTAAGTGTGTTAAATATTTAATTGAAAATGTCAATTGTTAGAACAGAAGCAATTGTATTTCTATGCAAAATACTTTCTGAAAGTAAGCTCTTGCCATAACACCAAAGGTTTATGCTATTTAATGGGCTGGACAAATATTGGCCTTGAAGGCTACAATTTGCAAGAGGAGTATTGAGAGTCCTAGGCAGGAGTTTCTGAAGTCTTAGTAATCAGATAAAAAGTCCTAACCTAGAGAAAAAAGTGTGAAAAGTATGAGTTTTATTTTCCTCATGGGAGCAGGACACTGTTGTACAGAACTAACAAACTTTGCTCAAAATTTTTCTCTAAGATAAACCTCCATAGATTACATTAACATTTAAGCTCCCAGTCCAAAAAAGCCCCTCCCTGCACCCTATTTATTGTCTTTGATGCGTGAAGAAGCACAAACTGAAAGACCAATAATTAACCTCCAGATATCACAGTTTTTACCATTAAACCATTTGGAGCTTATCCTGTTCTTCAAGTTTAAACTGTGTATTAAATCTGCAAATGTATATTCATGCTTAGGAACGTGATGGTAATTTAAATATAACTCATAATACAGCATGACCTATCTCACTGAATTTCTTTTGATATCGAATCTCGTTTTTCAAATTTCATCTGTCATATCCCTCCTTCACCCTTTCAGCTACCCCTTTGTCCCTTCTCACTCTGCATGGTGTCCCAGCTTTCTCATCCTCAAAGTGGGGAATGGGGAGGAGGGGGATTTAAGAGAGATGTGAACACATTTTTGGTTTGGTATTATAACATCACTATTCTTAGATGTTTGTTGTTATTGTCTTTTTATTGTCACTTTGTTATTTTAGATTATAATTCTAAAACTTATTTTACATAGTGGCTTTAATGAATAGTATTTAAAATACAAGTAAAGACCTCTATTGAAATTTTAAGGCATCTTTTTAAGGGCATCTTAAATTCCCTTACTTTCTCCAAGCATCCTGGAGATTGTTGGTGTGCTGGTCAACTGGTAGAACTGGTTTCTACTCCCCCTGTAGTAGTATTCAAACATTAACTAACTCTACACTACAGATATTTATTCATGTTAATTATTTATTATCAATGTTATTTCAGATTTTAACATAATGCGATATGTAAAATTAATAAAAATGTCAATATAATATACATATTATTTTTTCCATTTTATTAGTAGAGGAGTCTTTACTATCTCCAAGAGGCAATTTATTAAAAGTACAATGTGTGCATTGGCCAGGAGTCGAACATACACCTCCAGCATAACAGGCGAATATTCTGCCACTGAACTACAAATGCATCACTCTGCTTGAGATAAATTAAAAACTAAATGTAGTTTTTTCCATTTTCTACAGGATTTTCATTTTCCATTACAACAATAATGACAGCAAGTGTTCATGGAAAACATAGTTAAAAGGGGCCCATCAAATCTTTTCCAAAATGACTACAGCAAGTGACTGATTTCAAGAAAACAATCCAGAAAATGTAAATGAAGGTGAAATAATGTTGTGTACCTTTTTTTTTTTTTCACGCATCAAAATTTTCCTTTAGTTACCAGATTCCACATTAACATTCCATATTAAGTAGAAGTAACATAACATAATAAATTAATCTACCATTATACTGGGTATCTTCTTTGAACAGTGAAAAGCTAGATTTGGCACACTGAATAATACCGCAATTCAGCGCAACTACCTTTGCCGTGAACAAGAATTTTGGTACAAATTCTAATGGCTGCATTTGTATGTGCACAACTGATTGTGGTTATCAATGCCCTGCTGTGACTGGAAAAATAGTTTAAATACCCTAAGTCAAATTATTAATGCATTATTTATATTTTTTCTGCTACTGTTTATTCTTGATTAAAGGAGGTTCACCCAGAAATAGTTTCCCTTACCCATGTGCAGTCCACTCGGGCACATTCTGCTTTCTGACACAGGACTTGTCCTTGATCACACATACAGAACTCGCAGCCTGTACTGTTCCACATCTCGCCATGATAATGGATAGAGTTGTCATACAGGCAGTTGCCTTTGGAAGACACACACTCCTCACAGCACAAGCCAACTTTCTTCACTTTGTTCTGGCCCTATGCATAAACACAGGTAGTTTATTATTCTCCTCATCAACAAATGTTATTAACTTCAATAGGGCATGTCTTAAGAGATGGTTTTGGATGTTCATTTTGTAAACCAGTTTTTTGGTTCAAAATTCAAAAAGGACAAAATAAGAACATAGCATAATACAACAATAAGATGATTTAGAGTTGGTAAAACTGCAGTGCAAAAATAATAATACAACAAAAATATAACTCCCACTACCCTGCCATCAATGGTGTCCCCTTTTACAAGCACTGAATCTGAGCAGTAGAAACCTCCATAAAAGTGATAGTGTTAGACAGGTTACAACAATGCCTTCCAGCGAGAGCACATATTAGGGACTCGCTTCAAATGACAATAGTGTATCTACAGGTGTTTTTAGACTTCTTAATAATACCAACAAAGAAAGGAAAAACAGCAATTATATCACATTATTTTATTTGTTTTGTATTTTGCATATTGTGCTCTACACTAAGAGCTAGATAACAAATGTGTTAATACTGTTTCTTTCTCTATCCATCCTATTGACATAGAATATTATATGGGAAAGCAGCCAGGATGTTGTAGATCAAGCAGGGGATGGTGTCTAGACCCACCTTTTCTGGAAAGTAAAAAGTGTGCAGATTCCCTCTTTCACCCAGAAGTGAAAAATCCACACCCCCTCTGTGTCTTAGAGCATGCATTGCTCCTACTATCAATGCCAACACTATTGGAGAGTAATTTACAGTTTATACAGCATTATAAATTGTGGGTGACTTTAAAAAAGCAAATTCTGAAGGAATGCAATAAAGTTTAAAATCTGCTGCTTCCAAACTGAATGATAATAAAAGAAAAAACAACTCATGGTTCCATATTTTAAAAATAATAAAATACTTTAAATTCAGAATGACAAACACTTTGGTTGAGAATGTGTTTGAAGATTCTGTATGAGGAGAGAGAGATTAGCTTCTACTGACCCTCTCACAGCTGAGTTTTGGGCAGGTCTGGGTGTGACAACGGACTTCACCTTGATCACAGATACATGCAGTACAGGAATTTTTTTTCCATTGCTCTCCATGCTGCAGAAGAAGAAAGTCAAGGCAAGGACACTCAATTCAGAAAAAACACACAAAGAGAACCAAGATGTTTCTCACATCACTTCTCACTTGATAAATTCCTTGCCAGCATCCCACACACTCATAAAAAGAACCATAAAAAATATGCAGTGTATAAAGAAAGCATGAGGAGTTGAATCAACAAGAAGAAACAGCTTAAAGTTACAGTAATTACTGGAATAAAAGATACTGCATGGCAGGAATACCAATTAACATTTAATTACTGCCACCTGCCTCTGTTCAAAGTTAATGAATTTACAAATTATATTTAATTTGTATAAAGTACCTGTCAATTAAAATTGGTACCACAAGGTACTTTACGAGTAAAATAATATTTGATCAAGGAGTCATTTTTAACTAAAAGATTTTTATGCAGAAACATGTATGCAGTGTAATCACTAAACATTTGTTTTACTCCAGGAATAATGTTTGCGCTTACTGTGCAGGAAAAAACAGAATTTCTTGAACATTATTACACATCGAACAAGCATTAAAATTTTGTAAGACTGAAACTAGAAGAACATAATAAAGGTTCCAAACAAGAAGGGTCAGTAGTCAGTAACTAACTGATCCAAGGATCTCATTCTGTCATTACCACTGTACTGCCTTCAGAAACATGGCTGGGTAACATATTTCCACAACCCTTCAAACCCTACATACACAGAAGAACCTGTTCTTGGCTTAAAATGTCCCTATTAAGTGACTTTTATATAATATTATTTTATATATTGATTGTTTTTTATAATACTTTTTTAAAGCACATTTTTGAACAATCATCCCATTGCTTTTAAAATGATTATTAGGAACATGTATATAATATGCAAAAATAACTTTTTTAATTGAACGATGAAGTATGCAGTTTTTCAGCAATAAAACAAACCAAGAGGAAGAGATTAGTTCCTCTGTATCCTTGTAAAATCTTATTCAGGATGGAATAAATCACAAAAGTATTGGAAACAACTCCCAAAATATGTTGTAGAATAAAGTGCATTTCTTATCAATTATTTTAATTTCTGTCAGAACCATAGGACTGCCAAGAAGCTTTCAGCGCCAAGGGATCCATCAGTAATTTTTATTTCTAAAAAGTTTTCATACACCTTCAATGCTTTCCATTTCTTGTTATCTGCTTAGGTTTAAAAAACAGAAATTTTGTTGTTGAAAAAAAAAATTGAGCCCAATGTATTCAAGGTTACCTTGTACTCTTTCCCTGATACCAGACAGGAGTTGGGCACACACTGAGGACAGCACTTTCCAGGGTAAATTACAAAGTTCTCCTTCTGCAAAAAAAACATGGGTGAACTAAGTGTTAATGTTGCTACATAATACCACAGAGGTATTGTTCTGAAAAGACACTGACAAAGGTTTTAGATATTTTGTAAAAGAGATAAGTTTAACGTTCAGAACTAAATAAGTAATATTAGAAAAACAAAGAAAAACTCTATTTACCTCTTTTACTATGAAAATTCTGCATTAAGGTGGAATGGCCACAAGAGCTATGGTCTCATTAATATAATTTAAATAATAACAATGATCATAGGAAATGTTTTATTTCCCCAACAGCACAGGAACATTTTACAATTTGAGGATTACACTGAGATTTTTAGGATATCTACTAATTTAGATACAGTGGTGTGAAAAAGTAAGTACACCCCATGAAAAAGTTTGTCTTTTTTTACATTTTAGGACAAAAGGATATTGATTGTCATTTCAACAATACTGATAGATAAAGGTGGTCTAATTAAAAAAATAACATTGAAAAATCACATTTTGCACTCATTTTGCAATTTCCTTATGCGGAATAAGTTAGTGCACCCCTCCCTTTATCATTGCATCAAATGCCTAAAATTAGAATCAGGTGCACTAAAACAGGTGCAAATGATTAGAACATCATTAGAGGATAACTTGAGAGGGCACTGCCTTATATAAACATCAGAAACCTGTGGTCTGGTTTGGTCTTAGCAACTGAGGTGTGTGGCTACATCATGCCAAGATTAAAAAATCTCTCTGTGGCCCTCAGAAGAAAGATTGTTGATGCCTGTGAGTCTGGGAAGGATTTTAAAGCCATTTCCAAGCAATTTTTAATCAATCACTCCATTTTCCGAAAGATCATCTACAAATGGAGAAAATTTCAAACCACTGGCAATCTGTCCAGGTAGACCCACCAAATTCAACCTAAGAGCTGACCGAAAGATGCTGCAGGAAGTCTCCAAAACTCTTGCCCCAGTCAATGTCAAAATGCATGAGTCAACAATCCGAAAGAGACTGTACAACTTTGCCCTACATGCGAGGTCAGGAAGGAAGAAGCCTCTGCTCTCAAAAAAGAATATAGATGCATGACTGATGTTTGCCAGACAACACCTAGGTGAAGATCAGGACTATTAGAACAATTGTGCTCTGGACGGATGAGACAAATGTAGAGCTGTTTGGCCACAATGCCAAATGTCATGTTTGGCGAAAACCAAAAACTGCCTTTGACCACAAAAACTGTAAAGTATGGTGTTTGTGGAAGCATTATGGCTTGTGGCTGCTTTTCTGTCTCAGGGCCTGGCCAGCTTGCCATCATAGAGTCAATCATGGAATCCACAATGTACCAGGGAGCACTTGAGGAGAATGTGAGGTCATCTGTCAAAAAGCTGAAGCTGAACCGTAAGTGTACCTTGCAACAATACAATGACCCTAAACACTCGAGCAAATCCTCAAAAGCTCAAAAGAATGGCTCGAAAAGAAGAAATGGAGGGTTAAGTCAAAGCCCAGATCTTAACCCCATAGAAATGCTGTGGGGGACTTGAAGAGGGCAGTACATGAAGAGGGCAGACTGTGTTTGGAGTCTCTGACACTGCCCTCAAATGGTTTAAGTCTTACCTCACTGATCGCTGTCACTTTGTCTCTCTCAATGGGTAAAGGTCTGAAATTGGTCTTGTCAAGTCTGGTGTCCCCCAGGGCTCAATACTGGGCCCCTTGCTCTTCAGCATTTACATGTTCCCACTTGGTCAGCTTTTAAGATCACATGGCCTCAGCTTTCATTTTTACGCTGACGATACTCAAGTATACATCCATACCAAACCCAACACTGATGTGGCTGTCTCTATTCTATCTAATTGCATCTCTGACATAAAAATTTGGATGACTCAAAACTTCCTTCATCTTAACTGTGACAAGACTGAAGTCATGCTTATTGGTACCCCCCATCAACTTCGTAAAGCCACTCCTGTAACCCTGTCTGTAGATGGCTCTGTACTTGAGCTTCAATCAAAATTAAAAAACCTTGGGGTTATATTCGATTCTGGCTTAACATTCGACCCACATGTACAGCATACTGTCAAAACATCTTTTTTTTCACC
The DNA here is from genome assembly GCF_059453375.1 of Lepisosteus platostomus. Classification (NCBI taxonomy): domain Eukaryota; kingdom Metazoa; phylum Chordata; class Actinopteri; order Semionotiformes; family Lepisosteidae; genus Lepisosteus; species Lepisosteus platostomus. The sequence continues at coordinate 38,589,925 of NC_142614.1, read as the reverse complement.
TTAGAAATATCGCAAGACTACGCCCTATGCTATCATTAACTGTGGCTGAAAAGCTGATCAACATATTTGTATTCTCTCGAATCGACTACTGCAATGCTCTACTCCCTGGGGTATCTAAATCTACTCTGAACAAGCTGCAGTATGTCCAAAATTCAGCAGCCAGAATCCTGACCAGGTCTAGTGCAAGTGTTCACATTACTCCTATCCTGTCCTTGGAGTCCTTGCACTGGCTTGCACTGGCTTCCGGTCACATTCCACGTAGACTTTAAAATCCTCATGCTCATCTATAAGGCTTTACATGGCTTGGCACCTTAATACCTGTCTGAACTTTTATCGCCCTACTCCCCACCTCGCAACCTCTGCTCTTCAAATTCTGCCCTCCTTACTGTCCCCCAAGCCCGTCTTCATTGTATGGGTGACAGGGCCTTCTACTGCTATGCCCCCAAGCTTTGGAACTCTTTGCCCAAGGATATTAGAGAGTCATCTTCTCTAAACTCCTTCAAATCCAGACTCAAAACCTTCTTCTTCAGAAAAGCCTTTACTTAACTGGTTCCATTCTTCACCCCTCTGCTCTTCTTAATACCACCTTCCACGGTCTCCTCTATTGTTATTGTTGTATTGTTGTAAATATAATTGTGTCCTATCTTGTGAAATCTTCTTAATTATTGTTGTAGTCTTCTTATTTATTGTTATTGTCATCCTGTAAAGCGCTTTGAGAAGTCACCTTTAAAGGCGCTATATAAAATAAAGTTTTTTATTATTATTATTATTATTATTATTATTATTATTATTATTATTATTATTACATGCAAGAAAGCCATCAAACATCACACAGTTGAAGGAGTTCTGTAAGGAGGAGTGGGCAAATTTTTTTCCAAGTCCGATATAGGAGACCGATAGACAATTACAAGAAACGCCTACAAGAAGTGATTTCTGCCAAAGCTATTGAAGCTAGGGGTGTACTTATTTTTGCCAAAGCAGACAATTTCATTTCTGACTTTTTTTGTTGAATAAATGATTGGAAAGAATAATTTTAATTGTTATTTGTTAAATTAGATCACCTTTATCCATCAATATTGTTGAAATGAAGACCAAATACCCATACATAGAAATATGATGAAAAACACACCTTTACATGGGGTGTACTAACTTTTTCATAGCATTGTATCTAAGCAATGATAGTGTAGGCAACAGGGTAAAAAGAATACTAATACTGAGTTTCAAAGTAAAACAAGATTTTTCAAAACAAAGCCACACTGACCACATCATTTAAACACTGTGAGATTACTTATGTCAGTTTTTTTGTCTAGAATATTATAATAACCATTCTTCCTTCATAAAAAAATAGAAGCATATTCTGATACAGATTCTTTCACTTAATTGTTTAAACATTCAACATTGTACCTAATACCTTGACTACAGAAAAGCACATTAATAAACTGAAGGTACATTAAGAATATTAGGCATAAGGTACAATTTTGAAAGGTAAGCCATAAAAACAGTGATAAATTCCCTTCAACTTGCCATGGTAAGACCTGCTGACAATGAGTTTAAGAATTACATAAATTTGTGGCTTCAGAATATTCTTTTAATTGGAAAAAAGAAAAGTACATAAGTGCTAGCTTCTCTACATCTATCTGGTCTTCCAAATAGGACTATGGCACATAAATGAAAAAAGTGTGAAAATTGATTTGTATGAATGAAAACACTTACCCTTACTTATTTTGTGTTAACCCATATGTATTAAAAATAGTAATTGCACTTACCTTAGCCACAAATGTAACTTAAAATACAGAGAATTATTACAAAAGTGATTATGCAATGACTTCAGGCTAAAGAAGAATAATATACAGATTTACTTAATATACACTCTATATACAGTAGTGTGCACTAAAAACTTCCTCTAGCCATTTTTAAAATAAAAATGCCATTGATCCTGAATGAAAGGTTACTTACAGGCTTGCATATCAGAGCCTGACATTCAATAATGTAGCATATTGTTTCACCATTCCTACAAGAGCACTTGGAGCAGGGTCTGGGCTGCCACTCCATCCCATCCTTGTACTCCTGACCTTCAAAGGAGCAAGACACTGTAGGAGAAACAATAAGTAATGAGAACAGTTATCAGAGTGATAGACTTTACCACAGGTCAGTTCCATTAACAGAGCTATAACTGTGTGACCACAAAATTGGAATTAGCTAATTCGATCATCAAACAAATCTGCCCCACTCCAGGAAATGGAATCAAACATGAAATCTTAGGTCAGGACACCTTCATCTCTAGAAATCCAAAAAGAGAAGTGGTGGTTATTGGAGACTCTATTGTCTGGAACACTCCTACTGACAAGTTTGCTGTTTTTCTGAGGTAACTGATATCATCCATAGAGTTAACAGGCACCAACTTGTTAACCCAGTTGTTGTTGTCCTGGTAGAAACAATTTACATTAGATTAAAGAGCACACTTTCAATCCAGAACAAATTTAGACTTAAAGATAAACTTGGTAAGAAACTGAAGAACTTACTTCAGTAACATGTTTATGTTAAGTTTCTAGTGGAATATCAAGTTGATTTTTCTTTTTAGCCTAAAAATCTATCATACCTTCTCACTTGCGGATTCTCTGTCTGGCTCAGTGACAGTTGTAATCTTTACTTTAACCTCCCTAGTGGTATGGTGTAAAAAACCTTCTACTGTTATGCATCAGTATAATTTATATCTTATTTCATTTTTTTTAATTACACCATGACTAACAAATGTAAAAATCTCAGGCAGTGGTTTTCAACCTGTGGGCTGTGGCTCCTTACTGCAGGGGGGCCATCAAATGATTGCTGTAATTGTAAGTCATAAATATATAACATAACATAATTATATTAATAACAAAAGTATTTTATAGATATTATAGCTTAGCATGCTGCTTGACCTCCATTTAGTGTCCCTATATGTGATATGACAAGAAAGCTCATGCAGAATGTAGTATAACTGCCTAATTACCCTTCATATCAAGGATAAGTGGCTTTCGTTAGGTTCTCGTTTGAGGAAAGACACACAGGAAGGCCCATCTACAAACAAACTGCTTCAGTGTCTCCTACTGATAAATCCAAACCCAAAATCCAATACAGCAGTGAGTACCTAGCTCTAGGTTTTACATGCATGGGAACTGAAAAGGAGCCGCTGCCGCTGTGTGTTGTGTGTTCCGAAGTGTTAGCAAATTCTTCAAGGTAAAGCAGTGATAATTTTTCACATCCAAAGTAAAACAGAAGCCACAATAAAGGAACTGGAAATGTGCACCAAACATATCAACCACTCAAACTACAACTCCTTTGAAAATTTGTCAGACTTTCTAACAAAAGAACAAAAGCAGCTACCAGCCTCTAACACAAAGTTAATTACAGAGCACCTGCAAAGTTTGAGGACCCAACTGCGCGACTACTTCCCAGCTCCAGATGTACGGTTCAGCAGGATTGAAAATCATTTTGTAAACCAATGTGAAGTGGCCCTCGCCAGTTTGAGCGCAAAGGAGCAAGACGGCCTTGAGGTCCTATCCTGCCACAATGCTTTAAAATTGATTTTTTCAAAGAAATTCTTAAATTTTTGGCTTCATGTTACTTCGGAGTATCCTAAATGTTCAGACAAAGCAGTGAGATTTTTGATGCCGTTTCCAACAGCGTATCTTTGTGAAACTGGATTTTCTGCGCTGGTGGCAGTAAAGACCAAACACAGGAGTAAGCTTAATGTTGAGCCAGACCTCTTGCAACTTTCTTCTCTGTAGCACGACATCCAGCATTTGGTATGTGTCAAACAGCACCAGCCCTCTCACTAAGTGAGCCAGAAAGAAGGTGCATGTGTTTACTGCCAGGCTAGTTGTAGGCTATTGAGTGACTGTGTATTCATGTGTCCACTGGAAAATCTATGTGTTGAATATAAACAGATGGGGAGTTAACATCTACTTCTGTTTTATAATTGTTCTGATTATTGTGCACACTTTTGTTTCTTAACGTCTTCATACGTTCATTGGCACACAAGGCTACCCCGCACTTCTGGAAAAATGTTCAGTTCATTTTGATTCAGCCCGTTCTGTTTTGTTTTTGACAAGGCTCACGATAAAGAAAGAAAGAGCTGTACTGGTGCCTTAGTTTTTACAATTTGTTTTTCTTTTAATTTATTTTATATATATATTTTATGAGGTGCTGATTGGACTCCTTCTGTAATCAATAAATGGTCTTTGTAAAGCCATGTTTGTAGCTTGTATATGAGTATTTTTTCTGATTACCGGTGTCGATTAGGATACTGCTGAGGTATAGCGCTAGCCCGTTTTAAAACAGTGAGGACGGCCTGATCCTTGTATGGACCGCATACGTTTTTATGTTCGGTCATGAGGACTGCGAGCTGCAATAGGTTGGGAAACTCTGATCTAAGGTATACAGCTAACCAAGACACTGAAAATTGCAAGACCATTAGGATTATCAGGCACCAGCAGGTATCCTTTACTAAGCAGGGCTCAGAGAAACAGACAGAGCCTGAATGACAGACACAAACAGACCCAGCTGAATGGTAAGAAACAGTGCTTTTATTTACATGGTGAAGTACACCACCTACAAAAAGAAGCCTAGCTTTCTTTCAAGCTCTAACTAGTCTAATTGCTCTCAATTAATAAATGGGCAGAAAAGCTACTTTCAAGTATCAAAAACCAAACCTGTTTAAAAAATCATATTCAAAATTCACCCAAGTTCCATTGGTTCCATGGTGTGTCACTAAATTCCTTTAAAAAAAATTAAAGACACCAAATATCCCTCTCAGCATGCTGAAACTGATCATTAAGAAATGAAAGATATATTGTTCCACCCAGATCCTGCCGAAAACAGGGTGTCCCTTCAACCTTAGCAGCTGGACAAGGAGTTATCTGGTTAAATGGTTCGAAATGCCACTGGGAGGACAACTGTGACGTCGAAAGAGTTATAGACTGCAATGGTATAAGATGGGGGAGAAAATGACACATGATGAGTAGCATTATGTTTAGAATGGTGCCAATGATGTCTGACCACAAGCACCATAGACTGAAGTGTGCAATGAGAATCTGCATTGACAATGTTTTATGTAATGTAAAATAAGATAATTTAAATAATAAGTATTTTTTTTATTTCAACTGTTAATGATTTATTGGGTTGTGTCACCATAAAAGTCTTCTGCCTAGGAGCAGGAAACTACAGGCTCTATTCCTATAAGAGATCACTGTAGGAGATCAAACATTTTTTTACTACAAAAATGTACTTCAAATGCTCCTAAGTAGGACACTTTAAAAGTACATTTAAAAGCAAGCGACAGATTGCTGTTTGCTTTTGTGGTAACTGATTCATCCATTGAGTCTGAAGATGAGGCACGTTGTGAAAAGAATAACACTAAAATGCCTTACATAAACATACTTTAATGGAAGTGTATCTGGTAGTACTTGTATATTGTAAAACCTTCCATAAATGAACGTTAGAAAATCATCCATAAAGTATACTGGCTGCTGATTTCTACTGAATGGAGGAGAATATGCATTGTGATCATGTCTAAATAAAAGCTGGAAAGGGTGATATACACATTTACTGTATTATATGCAACTTGTTTAGTCAACCCAGTAAAATTGCAAATAGCCCAATGAGGAATAATAAACATGAAAAATGAATTTAATATCAAGTTTTGATTTAGCACTTTAACATCCTAAATTTTAATTTGCCTTAATTTGTAGACTGAATTTTAGTTTAAGCTTCAAAGAGCTAAAGTTTTCACTACCTTTTGTTTCTTGTCCTACAACTGTTATTATTGATCACTGAATTATTGTACTTGAAATGTACATTCACCCTTTCTTGAACGTCTATGACAGGCAGAGATAGTGCTGTCTCTGGTGCAATCTTTTGCAGCTGACATTTCACTGTTTTAAACGAATAAGAAATTAGATTGCTCATAAATCTAATCACTTATTCTACATAAACAGTGTAATTGCTCTCTGAAAATGCTGTTTTTCTTGTTGTTTTGGAGACCTTGAGATGTCAGAAAGGATTTATTTTCTCTGTGTATTTCTGTGTGCGACTTTCCTACATTGCTTTGTCGAGATTTTAACTTTATATTTAGGCTCACATTTCAACTATAAATCGTACACTAATTACTAGGAGTAAATACTGATGTTTTGCTCCCTCTTACCACAAAAATATATATGTATTGTAGCTGGGATTAACTTTTTGTAAGTGTCTCTATCTACTGTGATTTGGACATGGAACGGTTAAAGATGGTGATCTTCCCGCCTCCATAACTAAAATGCCAAATAGGAGTGGCTTAAGCGATATACACAGTCATGTAACTGATAGTTTGAAGTAGCCTATCGTGTAGATTTCGCTTTGTTGCTGATTCGAAACTCAGCCCCAAAGTCATGTGACTGATTTTCGCCCTGTTTTGTTGGTTAAACGCAATGATCACAAGCACCACCATGGTAACTGGGATGTGTAGTTTTTAATTCAGTTTGAATTATAACTGTACGTACTGTCTTCACATTTGACCAGGGCTTTAACGAGAGGGCGCACCAAAAATTTTCGGTGCCGTTGTCTCCACTTCAAAGGTACCCCCGGTCCTGGAAGAATTCAACCTCAGAACGTTTGCCCAGCGTATTAATAGAGATAAGCTCTCTATTAAAGCTCAGATAAAAGATCAAACAGCAATATCTCATACATCTGTGATCTGTTATGTGGTTGAGTGTGAATTGTGGCGCTCTAGCAGGCTAGCTGGTGTCTGTGTGGTTCGTGCCAGCTGGCTGTGCCGAAAAATAAAACCCGGTTTAACAACTCTTAAGCATACTGTAGTTTTTGTTAGACCAATAGACATGCAATACACTTCCTCGTGATCATCTTAGAATCTTTGAGTAAGCTGCAAGTTTTAAAAAAAATTTAATTATACATTTTAAACACTTCCGTACAGATACAGTACAATCACATTCTCCTGTCTTCCCGTGGTGTAAAACAAATTAGCAGGTGAATGAGATAACAATGCGATGCCCACACTAGGGTAAAGTTAGCTTGAAGTTCGAAAATGATATTGGCACGCCTATAGCTTTTTCACGAAACCTCCTACAGTTACGAAAACACCTGCTGTGTGCACAAAGTACATTGTGACCGTTTTCACAGCCTTCACTATGTCGTTTTTAAGCCTTTTATTTAACCATGCTAGTATATTCGTTTTTTCATATCTTCGGAAGGGAAACACAGAAAGCCTTCAAACCAAATGCATTTTAAAGACCACGACTTGTGAAAATGTTCACAGCCTCCACATAAAACTATCAGTGAGCTAATTATCTTTTTTTAAACCTCCGGTTTTTCATCGATGCGTAATTATGCACTAACTGGAACCCGAGGGGATCGCTGTGTACATATGCTCACAATGCGAGAAATACTGCTCAATATGGCTTCGTGCGAAAAACCTGTATATCACCATAGGAAACATAACAGCGTAGCCTCCAATTACCCAGACTGTAAGCACAGGAATAAAGCTTTGTTTGATTTCTGAAACCCTTTCCTTATCTCCTGTTTTCATTCAGGTAAGAGTCAACTATATACACGATACTGCTGACAGCAGGAAAATTCCTATACTTTATTCCTATACAGCATCATAAAAACAGCACCCATGGTTCAAACTGATTTTTTTTACACAGAAGACTGACACAGCTGTGCGTTGTGAATCTGTCTTTCTAAGAAAACATGTGTCCGTGGGGGAAGGTGGAGTGTCTCTTTCATTGGAAGACTTGCCCTGTTCTACTTTGAAAATACCTGTGAAACCAGTTTGTTTACAAACAATGTAGGCACAGAGACTCAGACAGTGTAGTGAAATTCGGCACAGGCAGCACTCCCGGTGGGGTTAGAGGGGGGGAGAGAGAGAGAGATGCGAAAACCGCACAGCGCCAGGCGAATGCATAATATTAATGTAGGGCTTTCGGGCTCACGTGGATTTGCGCCCTACACCCTGCCGTACCGCTGTGTACATACAGTATGAACATGTTGTGATATTTAGAAATATAAAAAATGTCAATATAATGGCAATAATATTTGCTATTTTAGTTTTTCAAAGAAATGTTTATTTGTTAAAATAAACTGTCACGAAACCTCCTACAGCTGTCATGGCGACAGCTGGGTTTGAACACCCGACCTCATGGTTATAAATCAGTCACTTAAGCTATCACGCCACCAAGGCAAGTCATGTGACAACTACTGAAACAGCCATACACATATCAATAGTGCAACAGTACATGGATATAGATATTTATTTAGATACGTGACTCCACATTATATTTCCTATTAATCAAATTCTAAAAGTATGCTTTTGTTTACTGCGATAATGAACATATTCGCAGAAAAGGTTGAAACAATCACTTTTCACAAAGTATATAAAAGTACAATAATATGGTCAGAAGGAGCACGTTTCCGAAATAACCACATGTAAGAAGATGCTTAAAATGTTTAGGGAGAAATGGAATACTGGTGTGTATTTTTCTTTAAACTACCAAGACCAGCAATAAACACATTACATAATATGTTTCTGTTCCTAAATTAATATAGTTTATGAGCATGTGAAAGGCATGGTGAATCGTAGATTCTCAAGACTTACTTTGTATGATTGGAAATGAATACGTGATCGAGTTTACAGCTTGTCCACGGTCATTTATTATTAATACTATTAGTTATATCTTCGGTAAAGACTTTGATGCATAAAATATTTCTGCATAATTGAAATATTTATGATAAAGGTGGTAGGTTGTGTACTTTTGTCCAACTTAGCAATCCTGCTTTCATAAAATATACCAACTTTTTAATGTATAATGATTAAAATGCTGTAATACACAGTTTAAATTTAAAAGTCTGAATAGTATACAACTTAAATTCTTAATTGAATAAAGATTGTCTCTCAGCAGTGATCTGGATTCGAAACCGATTGTTTTCTGGTGACAGCTCAAATGCTGTACATGAGAGGTTAAACTTTATTAGCTCCACCTGGCGGTTTTACAAGGTGATTCTGGATACTATTAACATAATCTTATTTGCATACGGTAGGGCACGGTATGACATGACATACGTGTTATGACACATTTTAATGCGACACGCCCACCGCGTTGTACCGCAGCATACCCCGCTCATTTTGATTGGCTGCATCTGTACAAGCCTCACTGGCTGCACAAGGAGGCCCAGTGCCCTGTTTATTGACATTACACTGTTGTGTCCATTTTTGTTTCTTATATCTTTATATTGACTAATGACACAGAATAAACCTTTGCATGTTAAAATGTATCTGTCTTCAATGCTGGTATTACTAGCATATTCCCCGCACACACTAAAGTTATAATTATTGAAAATATTTAATTTTCATATATTCAGGATTGTCGGGTGCAAAAATGCAATTTCTTCAGGATTAACAGAGAAAATATATATTAAGAAAAAAATGTCTCACCTCCATTTCGCACACATTTAGGGCAGCAGTCTCCTGAGGATATGAGTTGAGTTTCTTCTCTCCCACAATGAAGAAGAGGACAGGACTTTGGGCTACACTCAACTTTTCCGTGAGAACACAAACACACTGTGCACTTGGAGATGGACCACTGACTATCATGCTGTGACAAAGTCAAAAAGGGAAACAGCAGATGCTTCCTTTACTGATGTGCTAAAAACATTCTATTTTCTTTACATTACAAACTCAGTTGACAACTGCATCATATCATTTTGAGATCTTTTAACACATAATGCTTCACACTGCATTCCTTTTTTTAATTTTATATTTTACAATTGTCCAAAGATAAAAAACAGGATATGCACCCACAAAAAAGATTCCCCTTAACCGCTCCACCACACCCCCTCCAAATAAAGCAGTTTACATAAATAATAATACATAATCAAAACATCCGCAAAAAATATATTCATATATACATTTCATTTCATATTTATATTTCTTAAAGAATGTCCTTTGTTTTTGAACGATCAAACTTAATTTACTTTAATAAAATAATCATTTAATTAAACAATTATTATCTTTATCTTTCATTATTTCACATAATATCACTTCGCACAATATTACTCATTCTAATTTTCTTCAATTTTCAAAAAGCTTATTCTGATTCCTTAATCTATCCATTCTATTTTAAAGACTTCACTAATTGTTTTGGTCTGTTTACTGATATGAGGTGCTTGGGGTTTAAGCACCTCAAATCAAATTAAGCATTTTTTATTAGCTTTAAAATGTTTTTTTCTTAATATTCTAATGAGACACTTATCTATTTCAGGAAACAAGATATGTGGAGTTCTTCCATGAAGTTCACTGGGCATAGAGTTGACATTTAAAAATAATCCTTTGAAAACAGGGCAGGTATATAAAATATGTGTATGAGGAGCTTTAGTCACACAATTTATCCAACAAGCAGTTTGTTTTTGTTCTATTATATTTAGTTTGTATTATAGGTGTTTTAAAAAATCTAATCTGAATATTTTGTGCATATTCCCTCTAAAACCAAGAATTAGCTGTCTTAAAAGTATTCTGAGAAATATCATTCCCAACATGTGATTCTACTTGTAACTCATTTTCCCATTTGGCAATAACTTTTAATTTATCCTACTTTTAATTTATCTCCCAACAAATGACTTAATTGACCCAACACATTCTTAACATGTAACTTATCATATGTATTTGCTATAGACTGAATCAAAGGATGAATTTCATTAAATGTTTTCTTAATACTCTTCTTTGTAATCTTTGTAATATAACTTCTAATTTGCAAATATTTTAAAAACAGAGACTTTAGGAGGTTATATCTTTTACATAAATTCTCAAATGAATCTACCCCTTTATCGGGAATTATTTGATGATACCTAATCAGTCCTCTATCTGCCCATAACTTCAAAGTATCATGTAAAAAGTATTTCGTTTAAGATCTGGGTTAGTCTTTATTTCCCTTAAATATATTAAATCCTGTTTTATCTGCTTATTTTTACAGACAGTAACCTATACTTATACAGTATTCTGAATACATTTTTTTTCAAAATAGTTATAATATTAAATAATAAATATGTTTTAAAGAGTTATCTAATAAAAGACTAATATAATCTTACAGTGTTCCATTAACTCTTACTCTAGCTCTGAGTGCACTATATATAATTTGAAGCCAACTGAAAACAGTCAAAGTTAAATTTTCTGCAAGTCTCAAATATAGATGGCCATAAAACCCTATCAAAGGCTTTCTCCTCATCTTAACAGTAACAGTAACAGTAATACTTGCTCCTTTCTTTTTTGAGAATGCTCAATCACATTAAATGTATGTCTAACGTTATCACTTAAAAGTCTATTTGGTACAAAACCTGACTGATCAATACATCAATAATAACATGTTAGAGATATCAGACTTTTTAAAGTAATGATAAAAAGCTATGTCAATTTTATATTATTTCTCTCTGTTATTATCATATGTTAAGAAGAGCATTCATCTTACCCCATAGATCTGTCCTTCATATTGACAAAACCCTTGGGTCTGTAGGTCACACTCAGGGCAACATTTATTTGGAGGCACTCTGAGCTGTTCCCCCTAAGCATCAGAAAAAAAAGGTCTTGGGTGAGACTGTTCAAAATACGACAATGAACCCATTCATTTGCTAACTACTTCAATTTGGGGCCACAGGGGAACCAAAGCCTATCCCAGGGAGCAACAGGCACAAAGCAGCATACACTCTGGACCGGACAGTCCACTGCAGGGCACACACAGACATGCATACTCTCACACCAGGGACAATTTTCACAGAAGTCAATTAACCTAACAGTATAGTTTATTTGTCACTCACATGTACAAGTGCAATGAAATGCTTATTTGCATGAATGCTCAGATACAAAGACATTAAGGAAATAGCAACAGTAACAACAACAAAGTTAAATAACATAAAACTTAAAAAAACAAGTCAGACAGGCAGTGTCAGAAGAGAAACAAACATCAGTGTGAGTCAATGGTAGTGGCAAAGTTCAGTAATCTGACAGATTGTGGGAAGGAACTGTCTCTGAATCTGGAGGTACATGCCTTTATGCTCCTATAATGCTTACCAGAGGAAAGGGGATAGAAAAGTGAGAAACCAGAACTGTTATCCTTAGCAAGACTTTCAGCCTTCCTGAGACAGCAAGTGTTAAAAATATTCACAATGGAGGGGAGCTGTTCTCCAATAATGGACCGGGCTCACTTGATCACCCCCTGTAATGCCTTTCAGTCAAACTACGAGCTGCTGAGAAACCACACTGTAATACCATGTGTTGAACACTCTCAATAGCGTACCTGTAAAATGTAGTAAGAATAGTTGAAGATAGACCAAATTTTCAACTGTCTGAGGAAGTAAAGGCACTATTGAGCCTTCTTTGTAGCTCATTAATAGATCATTATTAGGAAAAGTAATTGAAATTAAAAAACCTACAACACTCTGGTTGCATAAGTGTACACCCTGCAATTTCAATAAGGGTGTGTATACTTTTTCTATCCACTATATGCTGTGACCACGTTTAATATTTAGTAATGAAGGTACCCAGGAACTTGAAGCTGCTAACTATCTCTACAGCCAACCTATTGATGAATAAGGGTGTGGTCCCCAGCCTGCTTTCTAAAATCCACAACCAAGTTTTTCCAATGCTGAGGGCAAAGCTCCACCAGGTTCCTGTCCTCATCCTTGTAGGCCATTTCATTATTACTGGTGATTCAACTAATGATGGAAGTGTCATCAGTATATTTGTAGATGGAGTTGGAGCTGTGGCCACACAATCTTGGGTAAACAAGAAAGACAGCAGGGAGCTAAGCACACAAGGTCCCGGGGGGCCCCTACAGATCCAGCCATTCAGAATGCACGGCAGATAATGCAGTACATTGCAGTGCGCGTGCTGCGGGATACTGCACCTTTTTAAAAAATGTTTTAATGACTGCACTACTTTGTAAAACTGCCAGGTGGAGCGGTGAAGCTTAACATAGCGCATGGAAGCATTTGGGCTTTCTCTAGAAAATGCCTGGTTTCAAATCCCAGTCAATGCTGGGGGACAATCTTTTTCCAATTATAGAATTTAAGTTGTATAGTGATTAGACTTTAATTAATTTTAAACTATGTATACAGTATTTTAAATTAATTTAAAAAAGAGAATAGTGATTTTTTACAAAAAGAACATTACTCAGTTCAAAATATGAAAAATAGTTTTATTATTCTAGTGTGACTTGTTGTGAACCGATGTGCTTCTTTAAGGCTTATATCCGCATTGAGATAATCTATATTGTGCCTTAATGAAAATGTTAGCAATGAGTAATCAGGATAATTTAACTTTAAATTTTGATTATGAAAAATATACTTTACACATACTGTACTGTAGTGGCTTAAAGCCATACGGTCTCATACATAATATATACCTAATGTACTTACAGTAGATGGTAGTGGAATCGTGTAACTAAAGAAATTTCAGCAGTTAAAAATATCACTTGTGGATATTTTGGAAACATTTTGAAAATTCTAAAAAGTACACAGGTTTTTACTGAAATAATAACAGCAGTTCAGTTGTAAAATTCTTATTTAAAATTAATTTCCTATTAATATCCTAAATTAAGTTAATTTAAACATGCACAGTAGAGAGATTAAACTAGCAATCATTTCACTAACATTTAATGCACCACAAGTGGCACCTGTCGATCATTTTGGCCAGTGAATCACATGGCATGGTAAAGTGCAGCATCTGTATCGCATTACAGGTTTTACCACACATTCAGAATGACTACATCAGTATATTTACAGTCAGCATGGAAGAAAGCTTTTCATCGACCCTCAAAGCCTGTGGTCTACCAGTCAGAAAATCCAGAATCCTGGAGCAGAGATTCTGGTGATATCAAGATCATTAAGCTTGATGAGTTGTCTTAATGGAAATACAATGTTAAATGCAGAGCTGTAGACAATGAATAGCACTCTGACGTTTGTGTCTATCATCCAAATGAAACAAGGCAGCATGAAGAGTCACAAGACTCGGGTACCATTAAGTTTATATGCCTGATGACCAGCCTTTCATAGGATTTCATTATGGTAGATCTGAGCGCAACTAGCCTGTAATCATTAAAACAGGTTGCAGTATTTTTCTTCGGCACTGGTATAATGGTGGTTTTCCTTAAATCACACAGGAAGGGCAGATTGTAAAACATTGTAAAAGCGAAAGATTTAAAATATACGTAAAAACTGCAGAGGACTTAAGGACCCATCAGGAATGCTGCCTAGGCCGGTTCACCCATCTGAAAGTTGCCCTGACTTCAGCCTGACATACGATAGGTGGAGAATCTGTCAACCTGAACGGCTGAGTCATGAGTATTGCGGGTCAACCAGGTCTCTGTGAGAATAGCAGAGAATATAGCAATCCTTGACACCTTGTTGATGACTTAACCTTCCTCTTAGCTCATGCCTCCTGTTCTCCACAAATTACACATTGGCCAAGAGAACACTAGGCCACGAGTATTCGTCCAGTAGCCGTGGCATTTCAGTCTCACTTGAAGGTCTCCCCATCTATGGTGCTTCTGTGTCTGTCTCATTCGCCAGAGTGAGTCAGGAGGGAGGTCCGTACGCAGAGGCACCCATGAGAGTTTATTTAGATTAGATTCAAATAGGATATATCTGTTTTTAAGTCAATGATTCTCGATCTAATCTCCACAAGCACTCGTTGATCATAAATAATTGCTGAAAAGGTAGACTAGATAACAAAAAGCCTACATGAAACAGACAAAGACATACAGACAAGGGGCAACATGCAAAGTGTCGCCACTCTCCAATACCATGTTGACAATGTTAACAGTAGGTCTATGGATTTCGTTAGGAAACTGGAGCACGTGGCGATCACAGGGAGAACATACAAACTCAGTGCAGACAGCACCCAAGTCCAGTTTTAAACCCATGGCCCCAACTCCCCAACCACTGTGCCACCTACCACAAAGATATATTGTTTTTAAAATATAAGAACAAAAAATATAGGATACACCTGAAGAAGGCTCCACAGTGATTTTTTTCTACTCTTTTCAGCATGGAATAAACCTCCAAGCATTTCATTTTGAGCCGAAGACCCTCACACCTGAAGAAGGCTTCACAGCCGAAACGTTGTGTTTTCTCTCTTCTCTTTTCAGCATGGAATAAACCTTGAACTACTTTAAAATAGATTTAATGATAAATAAAGGGTAAAACAATGAATAGTAAGGTATCTTCCACAAAATGTTGTTTAAACCAATATTCTGTTTTTAGCATTATGCTTATGGGAGCATTATGTTGAAAACAGATTTTACATTAAATATAAAAGCCATATCCTTTGATGGGTGTTTAAGTTACATTTTAATTCAATTTTAAAGAAACATGCTGTGGTACACCTTTAAATTTCTTCAAATAATCTGATGCTGAGGACTTCACTACTCTGTAAAACTGCCAGTGGCACAGTGAATCTTTAATGTGCTGTGTATCCACAGCCAGGCAGCTTCTTTTAATAATAAAAATGTGTATGAACCCATTCGTTTATTCCTATAACCATACAAAAACACAAATATAATTAAAATCATATAAGAAAATCAATTAAAAGAGTAAAACAAATATGTTTTAAGCTGCCATTTAAAAATATACACAGAGCCAGCCTCCCTAATATTTTTAGGAATACTATTCCACAGTTGGGTGTGTAGTAGCAAAAGGCTGTCTCTCCAATAATCTTATGCTTAACCTTTGGAATATTCAGTAGACTTGCACCTGAGGATCTAAGAAGATGGCCCGGGGTATAGTTTGATATTCATTCTGTAAGATACATTCTGGTGCTAAGCTTTGAAAACAAGGAAGAGAACCTTTAAATCAAATCAGTTCTAAAAGCAACAGATAACCAATGCAGTTTAGCCAGCACAGGAGTTATATGATCTCACTCTTTCAGTTTTAGTTAAAATTCTTGCTGCTGCATTTTGCACTAGCATTTTATCTATCAATACATTTTTTAGGCAATCCAGTATAAAGAGCATTACAGTAATCAAGTCTGCCAGTAACAAATGCATGTATCAATTTCTCAGAATCACACAGACAGAAATGATCTAACTTTTGCTACATTCCTAAGTTGGAAAAAAACATTTGTTTTCCTACTCTAGTCATACAGTACAGTAACACTAGCAGATTTTTTAATTTTGAATTTCGCATACAGAATTATTAGTAATTGTGTTTTAATAACAATTAGAAAACAATTTTATTTTAGGTTTTCACTGTATATTATACAAAAGACAAACCATAAATAAAAGCAAAAAAAGAGACCAGAAGTGACCTGAATGACTGATGGCTGCATACTGTACATGAAATCACACTAAACTATATATTGCAAGTATGCACTATAAAAGGGATTTTAAGGAAACCATGCTTTTGCTACAACAAGCAAATTGATTTATAGTATGCTGTTTATTGAGTGTTTTTCTGTAATTCTGTACCAGTTTTTGTTTAGCTTGTTACAGTGTGGTTCTCAGCAGCTCGTAGTTTGACCGAAAGGCATTACAGGGGGTGATCAGTTCAGCTCAGTCCATTATTGGAGAACAGCTCCCCTCCATTGTGAATATTTTTAACACTTGCTGTCTCAGGAAGGCTGAAAGTCTTGCTAAGGATAACAATAATTCTGGTTTCTCACTTTTCTCTCCCCTTTCCTCTGGTAAGCATTATAGGAGCATAAAGGCATATACCTCCAGATTCAGAGACAGTTCCTTCCCACAAGTTGTCAGATTACTGAACTTTGCCACTACCATTGACTCACACTGATGTTTGTTTCTCTGCTGACACTGCTTGTCTGACTTGTTTTTTAAGTTTAATGTTATTTCAATTTACTGTTCCTGTTTCCTTAATGTCTTTGAATCTGACTATTAAATTTTGGCTGTTCAACCAGAGCAATGCTTTATTTCACTGGTAAAGTTCTTGCCTGCCACGCCAGCGTACAATCTACAATGTTTTAAATAACCGGTTTCACAGGTATTTTCAAAGTAGAATAAGGGAAAGTCCAGCTTCCCCCACTGATATGTTTTCTTAGAAAAACAGATTCACAACACGAAGCTGTCAAGTCTTCTGTGTAAAAAAAAATCGGTTTAAACACTATGGGTGCTGTTTTTAAGACTCTGCTGAGTAACATATAGGAATTTTCCTGCTGTCAGCAGTATTGTGTATATAGTTGACCCTTACCTGAATGAAAACGGAACATAAAGAAAGGGTTTCAGAAATCAAACAAAGCTTTATTCCCATGCTTACAGTCTGGGTAATTGGAGTTTGAAAGGCTTTTTCATATATAAGATATATTATGTATTTTTCATATATAAGATATAATGATGTGTTCCTGCTTAGACATTGCACGAAACAGGTTTCGATAGTTAATAACCACTTTTTATGCGTGAAACGAATTTTTCGTCCTCCTGATCAGCTTAGAAATCTGTGTACACTGTAAGGTTTTTACTTCTTAATTAAACGTTTAAAATACATGTTTCGAATAGAAAAAATCATATTCTGTTGTCTTTCTGGTATGTAGAACAGATCAGTAGGTTTTTTTTCCCCCAATCAGAGGCTCACCACAATTCACACTCAACCACATCACAGATCTGCCACACACATACGCCTCAGGACAGAGACGTCACTGCCTTTCATATGAATACTTTCATATGGAAACATTTTGACACTGCGCTTAACAATCTTAGGAAGATCACAAAACAAGCCTGTTAGCCTGGTTTTTGCCTAAAAAAATTACGCCCGAGAATATGAAGTAGCATTAACTAGCAAAGGTGTTTCGCTGACATAGGCATAGTACGGAATTCAGGCTTTAAGAACTCTAATAATTAATAACCCTTATTAATCGAATCCCAGGTGTGAGTTCATAAAGCCTGAGTTACATACTATGCCTACGTTTGCGAAACACCTGACCATCTACTTTAAAGATTTCATTGCTTTGTGTATATTCTCAATGAGAGCCGACCCCCCCTCTTAGGCTGGGCAAAGGATTTTTTTAATTTAAAAAAAAGAAATTAAAAACTAGATGTAATAATTTAAACATTTAATGCAATACATTTACTTTGGTGGGTAGCCGCGTCAGCCTGCAACGTTTCAGCTGTGAATCCTTCTTCAGGTGTGAGGATCTTCAGCTCAAAATGAAATGCTTGGAGTTTGTAATGTAGGGCGCTCTGAACAAGTTAAACTTAAATGCAGGAAAAATGTATTTCCCAGAAGCTATACTGATTCTTATGGAAGCCCATTTCCGCGAGGGAGTAAAAAAAAAACTTGCTATGGTATTCTCTCCGATGCAGTGCAGTTAAAAACATATCTCTGATGCTGTTCCTAAATTAATATAGTTTATGACCATCAGACGCTTTATGCTTTTCTTTTTTCCAATGGATTGAACAGGGAGAGGCATTTCATGATGTACTTTTCACTGATGAAACAACAGTTTTCAACCATCTCATTTTATAAAAAGGGGAGATATGTGAACAAGCAAAACCTAAAACAAACATGTCTGCCACACGGCATACGCGTTACTGAAGCTAAAAGATTAGGCTTTGTCACTAATGTAACCACTAAATAAAGACATAAATATAGAAATCCCTACGTTACAAACTGTATATGGCTGGTATGGGTATTTTAAACAAAAAATACACACCAGTATTCCACTTTCTCCCTAAACATTTTAAGCATCAAAGTCTTACATGTGTCAGCCAATCAGATTTTTCTGAAACATTCGAAGCCGTGCTATATTCTCTAATACGCACACCCCGGAATTGTGACTTCACTGTGTTGTATAGAAATTTTAAAGACTACTTCTTAGCGTAGATAAAAAAGCTTGGATTCTCATGTATCCGATATCTTTTTCTGCTGTCTTTGTTGCGCTCTTGAGGATCCTTGTGATATTTTGAGTTCTCGTTGAATAATAAGTGTTGCATAGCTTAAATCATTTTCATTCTTAGAAATTATGAAACGCTCGGTTAAAAGCAAGGGAGATTGTCTGTTATAGTGGACATAAAAACGAGAGTTCGCTGCGGCGTTATATGAAACCCAATTTTAACAATAAATCGCTGGCGTTATATCCTAGAAGGCACTGAGACCAGGACCTGTAGGAGCGCTCCCACAGCGAAAAAGAAAATGCCTGACGAACTAGGGATTGGACAATTTTACTAGGGATTGGAAACATTCAAATTAATGTGCTAAAGAAATAAACTAAAAAAGTAATTTATGCCTTTATCATATTGGCTAGCTAATGTCCTGTCCTTGTTAGTTAGTTACTTGTGGCTGTGACTTAGCTTGTATGATTGGAAACGAATGTGTGATCGGATCAATGAAATGCTATGGTGTTACTTTTTGTCAATGAAAAAATATAGTATTTTCGTTTACAAAGACGGTTACAAAGAATGTGGACCAGGGTAATCATCCAGGTGGATGCTGCACATTGGTGGTGGTGGAGGGGAGTCCCCATTACCTGTAAAGCGCTTTGAGTGGAGTGTCTAGAAAAGCGCTATATAAGTGTAAGCAATTATTATTATAATTATAATACTTTGAGATTACAGCTTGTCCAGGGTCATTCATTATTAATACTTTTAGTAAGATCTTCGGTAAAGACTTTGATGCATAAGACATTTCCGCATAATTAAAATATTTATGATAAAGGTAGGTTGTGTACTTTTGCCCAACTGAGCAATCTTGCTTTCATAAAATATACCAACTTTTTAATGAATTATGATTAACATGCGGTAATACACAGTTTAAATTTAAAAGCTCAAATGCTGTACATGAGAGGTTAAGCTTTATTAGCTCCTCCTGGCAGTTTTACAAGGTGATTCCAGATACTATTAACATAATCGAATTTACATATGGCAATTTCCGGTATGACACGAAATGACGCGTTATACCACGTCCTACCGGGTTATACCGCATTTTGATGCAACACCCCCACCGCGTTATACTGCAGCGTACCCTACTTGTTTTGAATGGCTGCATCTGTATATCAGCTTTTAATTACAAATCTGGATTTCTCTCCTTAAATTTCAGAAATTATTACATAGTGTTTCACACTGAATTAATCATCCTTTCAATCGTGCTGCCAAGCCTCCCACTCCACCCTCCCACAAGCAATGAGTGCCAAGGCCAAGTGCCATTGGTGGTGGTGGAGGGGAGTCCCCATTACCTGTAAAGCACTTTGAGTGGAGTGTCCAGAAAAGTGCTATATAAGTGTAAGCAATTAATTATTATTATTATTAAGGTGGGGTACACTCATGACAGTCAGGGCACACAGACACTCACACCAATTTACATAGAAGCCTACCTATATGTCTTTGAGCTGTGGGAGTACATGGAGGAAACCAACACATACACATAGAGAACATGCAATTTTTACACAGATAGCACCCCAGGAATTGAACTAAAACTATTTATACCAGTCTTTTGACCACCTGACAGTAAGGTAACTTAAAGATGCCCTTAAACAGAAATTACAACTGTGGTTTTTACGTGTTTATTCAGATTATAATCATTTCTTTTTAAAATACATTGTTTTTCTGTAGTTGCCCCTCTTTTATAATAAGTAACAGTAGTGTAAGAAACAAAAAAACGTTCTTATCATTTTATCCTGTACTGAAAGTCTGGAGTAGCATAAACTGGTACTGTAGTTAGATCTCTGCAAACAACATGCAATACTCCTGACCTCTTAATATTCCTATGAAACTCTCCTATGCTTTTTTGAATAAACTTTTAAAAATGGGGGTTATTCCTTCTGCACATGCACTTGTGACAACAGACAACTAGCAAATCACTAGCACTGGGCAGGACCCACTTAGAAGTTACCACAGCCAAACAGCATAGGGACTTGTGATATAGACACCAGTAAGTTGCCCAGTGGGTTTTGGAGGAATTGGCATTCTGAAGATAATACAGCATCTGTGAGCAATCAGTTAGTTCCTGGCTCCCCACCAACTGATGTTAACCTGTACAACCTAGCAGGCATCAAACTATTAGATACTGTATGGTTAGGAAAATATTAAGTGTAAATAATTGCATCTAGATGATGATAGTCTGCAAGAACAGCTGTAATATTTGATCAATGAAAAACCGCAAATGTTATTTCATGGATTTCTTTAACTCTGTAACCTCCCTTAATCATTTTAATATGAATTAACTTGATCTAAAAAATTAATCTATCATATCATAAATAGAAACTTAATGTGTAGAGAGTCAAAAACATAGTTTACATGGTATTGTATTTGGCTCACACACCTAATTAAAAAATACATTGTTTTGCTTGGTGAGGCATACACTTCCTGTTCCCTTTAAAATTAAAATTATTTTCAAAATTAATAAATGCCTCTCAGTAGACCAGCAAATGTATATTCATGCTTAAGAATATACACTGAATTTCTCATTATATCAAATCCCTCGTTTTGCACATTTCATTAATTGTACCCCTTATCCATTTTCCACACTTCTCACTCAGCATGGGGTCCAACTGTTGTCATCAACATAGGGGGAAGAAGGGGGAGGAGAAAGATGTGAACACATTGTTTCCAAACATCACTCATCTTAAATGTTTTTGATTTGTCTAATTAATACCGCTTTCATATTTTAGGTTTTAATTATAAAAATATTTTATACATACAGGCTTTAAGGATTAGAATTTAAAACCAAAAATGCACATTAAAATCTCAATTGTGATTTCTGTTAAAGGGCATCTTTGCATTCTTTTACTCTCTCCAAACAACATAGAGAGCAGCCTTGTTGGTCTGATTGGTAGACAGTGACAGTATTCACATGTTGCTAACTCATTAATGTTATTTTTTAATATTAATATTATTTTTGCATTTAACATACTGTGACATAAAATGCTAGAAATGTACATATACATATTATTTCTTATTTTTTACAATTAGAGAAAGAGTCTAAATTTGTTAAATGTATAACAGGTGCACTGGGCATGAATCTAACCCAGGGCCTTCTAGCTGACAGGTCACAAATCTACCACTAAGCCAAAGCATCACTCGGTTTGAACAAGTTAAACTACATGTACTTCATTTTACACTAAAAGAATCACAAGAGCAAAAAATTTAATTAAAACAAACATGTCAAAATGTTTCCAAAATAACCACAAGTGACCGAGTTAAAGAATGCAGATGTTTATGAAAGTGAAGAATATGCTACTACTACCAGCAACATAAATATATTTATTTTCATTAATAAATATTGCTAACGATGTTCAGAAACCTAATTTTATTTTACCGAACCTTTCCATTGTTTTCACTAACTAATCGATCTTCTTTGACCAGTGAAGATTCTTTGGGCAGTGTAAAGAATTACGCTGCAGCACAGAGAAGTTATCTTACTGTGGAAATAAGTTTTAATGCTCAATCTCAGTGGTTGCATCAGTACGTCAGTGGAGTAGAAGACAAAAGGTAATGATTATGCATTATGTTTCAAACTGTTTTTAAGTATAATATTTAACATGGTAATACAGTTCAATTATTACATAATTACTTATTCGATCCAACAATTGACAAAATTAGTACATGTTGCCTGGAGAGTCAAATATTCTGGTTGGTAGGGAGGAAGAAATTAAATTCAGATAATTGTAGTTTCAATACAACATATTACCTTCAGAAAATCGCACTCTGGATTTTGGCAGCGAGCCATCTTGCAAATCACAATATCATTGAGACAGCTGCAGTCTTGGCAAGAATCAGGCTTCCACAATGTATTATTCTGCAGAAACATCAACAAAACAATGGGTCATTATAGTTTAAGGGACAGGATTGCAATACCCACTACACAGAAAATATGCCTTCTAAAATTGTGCACACTTTTCATCTCTGAAAGTAAACCATAATCCTAGTCATTTATAATACGAAATTCACCATCTGAACACCACTTTACACTGGGTATAATTTTAATTTCCAAAATACTAAATTAATGTACATTACTAATTGATTTAATTGGGTAAATGAATAATGCTGTCACCACAGGATCACTTTCACAAAGTGAATATATTTTATTTTAAACTCCCCTTTTACATTTTAATCAGGCAAAGTATTTGCACACCACTGACTTCATCATCCACCCATCCATCAACCCAATTTCTAAATGCTTCTTCCAATTCAGGGTTGCAGGGGAGCCAGAGTCTATTCTGGAAAGCAACAGACGCAAGGTACACCCTTAATGGGGAGCCAGTCCTTTAAAGTTATACATGATATGGAATTATTTACTCAATTAAATTCTAGCCTGGCCTAGACTTACAATATACAATACACACCAGTATTCCATTTCTCCCTAAACATTTTAAGCATCGCAGTCTTTAACTAACGTGAAATAACGTGTATAAAAAGTGGCAGTTTTAAGCTTTTCTATGAATAAGCTTGATACTGGAGTCATCAAGCATACTTTTAGAATTTGATTAATAGGGAATATAATGTGGAATCGCGTATCTAAAGAAATTAATAACGATATAATTTGGTTTCTGTCAAAGCGCAATGAAACCTATAACTTGATTCTTATGGATGCCCGGTCCCGCCAGGGATTAAAGAAAAACATGGAATCGCGTATCTAAAGAAATAACAGTATACAGTAACTATGTTCATGCACAAACAGTAGCATGTTACATTATTAATTTGGGTGTCTCCTCTTGCCAGAAAGCGCTAAATTGCATTTTGAGTGCGGTTCTTGACTTTTTTTAAATTACAACCCATACATAAACTGATACTGTTCAGACTTTTAATTATTTTAAACTGTATTACAGCAGCACAATGTGCTTTTTCACGAAACCTAGAGTAATGAAATGTCTTGCGTTGTACAGCTTTTCAGCTAAATATATTTATCGCTTACACCTGACACTTGAGGTGCCCGACAAAAACCGGTTGAACAGCTCTGTTTGAGGTTTGCAGATCAGATCAGATTCCCTTCCCCCCACAGAAAGACAGACTTATTAGTCGCTATTCACTGCGTCCTCTTGGAGCAGGCCCTGGCTCTGGCTGAGCAGGCTGATGCCGTATTCGGGGAGACCAGTGGGCACCAACGGAGGGGTGCATGGGGAATCAGATTGGGAGGAGGAGACGCCCAGCGTGGCGATGCTGGGGGAACGACGACTGCTGGTCATCTGCCACCGCTGTGGGGAGAGGGGACACATCGCACGGGAGTACCGGGCGCTGGAGCCCCGGGGACTCCGGAGGCTGTCGTGAAACGACAGGGACGGCCGCCCTTGAGAGACACTACCCCCACTCCGGAAAGCCAGAAGGAGCGCTTCACCCCACCTGCTGCCGTGGGAAGGGTTGGCCAGAGCCGGGGCTTATTTCTTCCCTGCCTCATAGAGGGCAGACCCTGCCAGGCCCTCGTCGACGCCGGTTCGACCATCACCCTGCTGCGGCCTGGTATCCTACTGGGCACCAAGGTAGCCGGACCCCCAGGGCACTCACCATGCACTTTGGGGCTGCGAGGGTGAAACACCCTTTCTACCTTGCCCCAGTCCATGAGGACCGTATCCTAGGGTTGGACTGGTTGCAGCAGGTGGGTGGTTGCCTTGACTTGGGCCGGCGAGAGTTGGTGGGGCAGGGGGAATGAATCAGTTTCGCGGTGGGCGGGGCGGGAGGTGTCCGGGGTGTGTTGGATGAGCGGAGCGGGAAGCAGAGGTGGCAGCGGTGGGCGTCGCCTGGGCCTGCCGGAGCCGCAGGTGTCGGGGCGAGCGTGCCAGAGCTGACTCTCAGTATGGTGAGATAAGCTTGCCCCTACCCGGAGTCTGTAAGGCACTCTGTGCACTTTGGGAGGCCTTGGAGGTGAGGGACGGGGTGCTGCGCCGAGGGTGGCAGGTGCCCTCCAGCGGTGAGGTCACTGCTTGGCAGCATTCGGCTGGCCGTGCACCGCTTGGAGAACTGCCCCACAGAGCAACCGCAACCACAAGTCAAGGCAACCACCCACCTGCTGCAACCAGTCCAACCCTAGGATACGGTCCTCACGGACTGGAGCAAGGTAGAAGGGGTGTTTCACCCTTGCAGCTCCAAAGTGCACGGTGAGCGCCCTGGGGGTCCGGCTGCCTCGGTGCCCAGCGGGACACCAGGCCGCAGCAGGGTGATGGTCGAACCGGTGTCAACGAGGGCCTGGCAAGGGTCTGCCCTCGGTGAGGCAGGGAAGGAATAAGACAACTCTCCCCACAGCAGACAGGGTGAAGCGCTCCTTGCTTAGAATAGCAATATTATGGACAATCAATTGACAATAAATATAGAAAAGCACATATTAAATTTGGGAAATTTGGTTTCAAAAGTCCTCATATCAATGATGCCTATACTGTTTTCCTCTACAGTATGCTAATCTATTGTAGTGCATTCGCCCCGCTCTTAGGCTGTGCAAACGATCCTTTAGATTTTTATAGAGAAATAGAGGCTGTACAGTATGCGTTACAATATAAACATTTACTGTCAACCTTTAAATCAAAAATTGATTTAAAGACGATCTATCAAAGCGCAATGAAACCTATTACTGGATTCTTATGGACTCCCAGTCCCGCCAGGGGTTAAAAAATAACATGGAATCACGTATCTAAAGAAATAACAGTATACAGTAACTATGTTCATGCACAAACAGTAGCATGTTTCATTATTAATTTGGGGGTCTCCTCTTGCCAGAAAGCGCTAAATTGCATTTTGAGTGTGGTTTTGGACTTAAAAAAAAAATTACAACCCATAAATAAGATGATACTGATTAGACATTTATAAACTATTACAGCAGCACAATGTGCTTTTTCACGAAACCTCCTAGAGTAACGAAATGTCTTGCGTTGTACAGCTTTTAAGCTAAATACCGTATATTTATCGCTTACGCCTGACATAAGAGGTGCCCGATAAAAAACGGTTGAACAGCTCTGTTGGAAGTTTCGTGAAAAAGGAAGTTTTGTGAAAAAGCTACAGGAGTGCCAATCGTAATCGTTTTTATTTTTAATCGTTCAATGCAGATGGTTGGTGGCATGTTTTATCTAGGGGCTGCTCGCCTGCGTCTGAATAGCAACTTCTAAACTGTGAAAGCATGTGTCTGTCTTTCCGTAGGGGGAAGGGAATCTGATCTCCAAGGCCCTTTGGCTACAAAAGTAAAAAGAAAGTGCTGTCTCTCTGTCTCTCTCTCTCTTTTGATTATTACATCCAATAATCAAAAATGACACAATAAATATAATAACCATAATAACGACCAACCAACAAAAACAACCATATAAACATAATACCATCCAAAAACATAAATACCAACCACAATACAAAATGAAATATATCAAACCATTAAAGCAAAACCGTCCTCCAGTTATCAACAAATCTCAGTATCTTGTACAAATTATTCAAAATGCAAACTCTCTCAAATTCCTCCAATTATCATAATCCCGACCCATAATCCCGATACAAAACCAAACCCTCCTCCCATCCCAGTTTATTCTTTTTATCATTAACAAAATCCATCTCAATTTTCAACATAAAGCATTACACAAAATCAATACCTCAACACTCCATACTCAACAACTATAATTCACAAACAGCCAGAACATGTAACTCCACATTCCCAAATAGACCTCATTTCCATAGCCCCGCCCCTTATGCAAAACCACATACCTCCCCTGTTCCAGTCAATTAAGCTTCCCCCTCTTTCACTTCTTTTTCCTCAACTTCAACCTTATCGCTCCCCCTTTACTCTCACCATCTGATTAAGAATGAATAAAAGCATTGTATTTTTGTCTGAGTGCTGACAAAGTCAGCACTCTCTCTCTCCGCTGGCGTTTGTAATCATTTTTATTTTTAAATAAATTTTAGCAAAGTCATGTATTTTAAAAATCTTAAGATTTCTATATTTATGTCTTTATTTAGCGGTTTCATTAGTGAGAAAGGCTAAACTTTCTTGGAAAAATGTATTTTATGTAAACCATGTTTGCTATTAATTCATTTAGGGCTTACTGACAGAATTGCTGTTTTTTATGCATGCCAAAAAATTTCTGTGCCGTCTCCTCCACTTTAAAGGTACCCCCGTGCTGGAAGAATTTTACCTTTGGAACGTTTGCCCAGCGTACATAGGCACATCCCGGAATTTTGACTTCACTGTGTAATGAAGCAATATTAAAGACTACTTACTGTAGCATAGATAAAAAACCTATATCCCATGGTATAAGTATCTTATACACATATCTTTTTCTGTTGTCTTTGTTGATCTCTTGAGGATCCTTGTGATATTTTCTCGTTGAATGATAAAAGTGTCGTAGTTTAAATAATTTTCGTTGTTAGAAATTATGAAACACTCTGTTAAAAGCAAGGGAGTGTTTCTATCTGTTATAGTAAAAGAAAATGCCTGACGAACTAGGGATTGAACAGTTTTTCAGTGCTTGTACAATCGATGGAAATGTTCAAATAAATGTGCTAAAGAAATAAAAAGCTATTCCTTTATCATATTGGCTAGCTAATGTCCCATCCTTGTTAGTTAGAGCAACGAATTGTATCTATATAGAAGGTGGTGTACAGCTTTTTAGTATAGATTACACTTTTCTAAAATGTATTTGAAAAAACACACACACACGATAGAAACAGGAAGCAGAAGCAGGGACAGTTGTCAGAAGGAAAGAAGGTGACTATTCGTTGTTATTAAAAATGACTTAAATTCGATCATGTTGTGATATTTAGAAATATAAAATGTCAATTTATTGTCCAAAAAATATCCTTAATACAAACTATCATATATACTACTCCTATACTCTTTTACTATGTAAGATGCTGCGATGGACCCTCGGCTTGACAAGACTAGACCATGTCATGAATGAAGAGGTGCGAAGAACACTCAAAGTCACCCCAATCACTGAGAAAATGAGGGAATCGCGCCTACGATGGTATGGACACGTGCTCCGCAGCAATGACACATCAATGGCAAAGACCGCCCTCGAATTGAATGTGGAAGGCCGGCACGGCCCCGTGTACAACCATTTACGCGCTGGCTGGATCGGCTGAAAGACGACATCCGCCTCGGAAAAGTCACCTGCCGAGATGCTGTAGACCGTACGAAGTGGAAAAATTGGTGCAAACAAGCAGACCCCACATAAGTGGGAAAATGCGAAGAAGAAGAAGATACTCTTTTACTATGTAGCCTCCCTTATTCAGATTCAAAACTGATCTGCCCTGTGGCCAGAGAGCAGGGTCTTTCTTATACTAAGCCCCTGTGCAGGCACCTATAAAGACCGCTTCCACCTGAGGCTCTATTTCCTTGGGGCCGAAGGAAGGGATGTAAAAAATGGTGGATGTTGTCTGTTTATGTAATTATATGTATAATGTGAGTTTGTGTTAACGTTTACATAGCAGTGTGTCCTACATAGCAGTGTGTCCCGCAATCAATCTACATCTGCGCATTCATGAAATAAATCACTATATACAAAGCAATAAAAGTTAAAAATTAAATGTTTATTTTAGAAGTGGCCTTTGTTATGAAGTGCATGTAGCTGTGTGAGTCTGCAGCTGTGAGCAGTGGATAGATCATTCTGTCACACATGCTTAAAATTACTTCAAATGACTGCGAGGAACTACTTTTTTTTAATGATATTGTTCTGCTATACTATACTGACATTGCACCAGTTACACAGTAAACTGTCCATGTACTGTACCTTTAGAAGTATACACATATTTTCCTTAAAAAAAATGAGTGATATACTGTATGATAAAACCTGATAAATAACAGTATGATATTCTTAATCCTCTCAGAATATGATCCTCCAAAAAAAACAAAAAATTATCCCTTATCATTTATTATAAAATCAATTATTCTATTTATATTTTTTGTTATATTAGTATATATACTACAATTACATTTGATAATTTCTTTCTCAAACTGGGCAGTAGTCGTTCTATATAGCACACAAACAACATATGGGACAAATAACAGTTTTTTGCTCACAATCTCACTGAATAGCAAGCTGACACAAGCCAACATTCTCCCCAGAAAACTTGATTTCCCCAGTATATGAAACATGTGTGAGGTGTGAGGCCCTATCATGTTTTTTCTTACTTTAGATTTACTAAAGCTCTAAAAGTGTAGTCAGTCTAAATTAATCTTTTAAATAAAAATCCTCTAAAATATTTTTAAAAAGAGCCACCAAATTTATCCCATTTTGTTTTCTCACCGCACATTTCTTATCTGAAGCATTTTAAAGACAATTAAAATCTCCTCGTAACAGTATCTTTCCTCTACCTAGTAAATTATTTATCAAATTACTAAATATGTCGTATCTTTGCTATATCAAGTGGACTGTGATATCTTTCTCCAGATAAACCACACTAATTTGCAGTCTTCTTACACTTTTTCTTACACTCATGTTTCACTTTCATTTTGTTATTAGTGATAGTTATTAGTGATTTAATGTATTTCCATACACAAATTATTTTAAACCGATACCATTTTGCCCCTTATTTATAATGGCATTATAAGGATAATACTCCACCATAACCAGAAAGAGGGTTATTATTTTAGTGAAGACACTGAAGACAATATACAGTATGTCACATACCTAATCTGAAGAAAAACGCACTGAGAACAAACACCACTAACATTTTTTTCACTGTATGGGTAGGATAGTGTTTCTCCTGCTGCATTTGTGCCATTGAAAGTAGCATTTGTGCTGCTTTCGTTTCTGAGATATAGTATCTGGTTTTTTCAGGGTCATGACGTCACCCAGCCCGCCCTACAACGTTGTAGGGAAACTAAAACATTCTCATTCATTAGTGCTATGTTTGTGACAGTTTGCGCCATTGAAAGTAGCTTCCCAGGTGCTTTCGTTCCTGTGATATAGCACCTTCTTTTTCAGGTGATCATGTGACCATGCACAGCGACTTTGACCTGCTGTTACCCCGTCTTTTGAGTTCAGGTGCTCTATTACTGGTCCGGTGATAATGTCTGCATTTTTGTCTCTCCCAGGTTGGGAACAGTGGTTGATTTTGCATTTAATACCAGTGTGTTTGTATGAACAGGAAAATTAAATTGTCAATGTCATCATCACCTAATCAGAAGAGTTGCAGGAAGAGCCTTAAAAAGCGAACATTACAGATGCAGCCATTCAAAGTGCGTGGTACAGACTCCGCGGTACAGATACCGCAGGTAAGATGACACGCGATACCGCGGTGCGTGATTGGTTGACCGACAGGGGCACTCGTGGTCCGTTGGTCTGTCGTAGAAAGACTTACTGTAAACATCCTTACTGTGCCCGTTGTAGATATTGAATTTTACCACTGAAGGGAAAACTTAGTAGCTGAGCATAAAAAGAATAGGAGCATACTGTAACGCGTGTGAAGGCCATAAACGATATTAATTTTGGAACGTAAACATACAGTATATAGCTGGTCTTGGTACTTTAAAGAAAAAAATACACACCAGTATTCCATTTCTCCCTAAACATTGTAAGCTTCGAAGTCTTTAACTAACGTGATACCGGAGTCAACAAGCATACTTTTAGAATTTGATTAAAAGGGAATATAATATGGAATCGCGTATCTCAAGAAATTAATAACGGTATGATTATATCCGTGTACTGCGGCAGGGCTGTGTAGGGTTGTATAAAATATGGAATCGCGTATCTAAAGAATTTAATAACGGTATGATTATATCCGTGTACTGCGACAGGGCTGTGTAAGGCTGTTTCGCCTGCCTGATCATGCGAGCTCTCTTGTAGCCTACTGGTCTAGGTGCGTGACTACCAACTGGCAGGTTGTGTGTTCAAATCCAGCTGGTGCTGGACTTTTCATTTTTATTTATTTATTTTTTAATCGCGTAACATAAACATATTACCGTATGCAAACTGTACTGTATACAGTATGTATATGTATATTTAATGTCTTAACTGTGCCCGTTTAATTGAATTAAAAAAAAATTATTTAACACGAACATTAAGCTGTTTACATCTTCCGCCTGAGAACAGTCACCCGTTGCTACCCAACGCAGAATGGTGATTGGCTGACACTATCTGACACCCCTCTGATTGGAGAAAAAAGACGTGCTGGTGTGCTATACACACTACCAGGAAGAGGATTTCTTTCTATTCAAAACGTGTATTTTAAAAGTTTAAGAAGTAAAAACCTTACAGCGTACACAGATTTCTAAACTGATCAGGATCGTTATCTTTGTCTTATACATAATAATGTTCACCGCTCTGTCCAGCAAATTAATAATAAACTTTATTTTATATAGCGTTTTAAACGAATAAGTAATTAGATTGCTCATAAACCTAATCACTTGCTTTTTCTTTTTATTTAGGCTCAGATTTCAACTATAGATCGTATTATTAATAACCATAATAACAACCAACCAACAAAAACAACCATATAAACATAATGGTGGTGCTGGACCTTCCAGTTTTATTTATTTATTTTTTAATCGCGTAACATAAACATATTACCGTATGCAAACTGTACTGTACACAATATGTATATGTATATTTAATGTCTTAACTGTGCCCGTTTAAGTATTGAATATTCATATCTAATTTTACCACTGAAGGGAAATCTTAACATAAACATACAGTATATGGCTGGTCTCGGTACTTTAAAGAAAAAAATACACACCGGTATTCCATTTCTCCCTAAACATTGTAAGCTTCGAAGTCTTTAACTAACGTGATACCGGAGTCAACAAGCATACTTTTAGAATTTGATTAAAAGGGAATATAATATGGAATCGCGTATCTCAAGAAATTAATAACGATATAATTCTATTCATGTTGCAAAAGAACTGCAACGGACATAAAAACTCCCTTGCATGGTTTCATTACGACCAGAATCGGGCTTGAGATATTTTTAACTTGATTTACAGTATTTGAGAGGTATGTCTTAACACCGATACTACAGTTCTTAAGTACTGCTCACGTATATGTTTCTAGGTTTATATTATGCATTTCATACGGTCAAATTACTTTTGAGCAATAAGAAGCGCGAAACGGTATGCGTTTTACTTTCGTTTTGTGCTGGGACCCGTGGATTGATTAGAGATATCAAGTACATACAAGTCATTTTTAAAATGTTGTAGTTCGTCTTGAAAAAATGTTACGAGTACATCATCTATCAACAATTACACAGGTTCTGTTTCCATATTGCGGATTTTGGTTACGTAATATTATTTTCTAGATTTCACGTTGTGAATATGATGGGATGTCTGATGGGATGTTTCTAAAAATCCATCCTCTGTAAAACGTCTTCTCTAGTTGTCCTGCATATGTATTCGCTTATGAAGCTGTGTGTTCTGAGCCTAGATCTCTACATTTCTGTATGAACCAGCTTAGAGGGCTAAAGACAGCTTGTGTTTAAATTGAGTGTAAGGCAATTTATGCTTTTAAAGTCATGGTCAGCATTTATCTTTGTACTGTGCTGTAAACTTGTTCTGTGCCAAGTCACATTATTTTATAGCGTTTTTAAAGCGTTATCAAATACGGTGTTACTGTAGTTTACTGAGTCCCATGTCACATGGTCTGTGATTGAAACCTGTAAAACCGGTTTAATTCGTCACAGCCAGCACTCTTCAGGTGTGAGGGTCTTCTGCGCAGAATGAAACGCTAAAATGTTTGTGTATATTCTAATGGTAGTGGGGGCGGGGTGTGTGGGAACAGGTTTGGTTGAAACATTTTCTCTGAAAGCATTTTCTTCGCAGTTTAACCGATCTTGTTACAGCATGTTACAGTTTACTATTATTAACCATATTAATTTTAAGTGCTTAATGTAAAATCTTGTAAAAATATATTTTCATTGTTCAAATATACATTAAGTCTGACTATCATATAATAAGTTAAATACAAAACTAAAGAAAAAATAGGGTTAAATATAATTCAAAATATTTTGCTAACAATGTTAACTGTTTATGAATAATAAAATGTATTAACTAAGGAGTAGGATGGCACAGTTGTTAGTATGTTTTTTGTTTTGTTTCTTTTTCATAAATACAACAGTAGTACCTGATGTCTCAGTGGCTTTCAAAATTAAATTATGCATGCAAACCTGTGAACTAGAAAGATAACTAAGATATCCATCCATTATATTCCATAATATCCATGAAATATATGGCGCTGAAATACAGTATGTGTGACGCATAAAAGACACCAAGGGATTGGGTGAGCTCCCATCACAAAAAAAAAACTGCGAACCTGCACTACAGCGACCATAGTACAGTATGGAGACCAAGGCATTTTACGGGAAGAGACGGGGTGCTTCTGCCGCCCCAGCTTCCAAAGAGCGAAGGGTAAGCAAATACAGCAGACTTCATCTGAAATACGCGATTACAGCGCATATTACAAGGTATTATTGCCGTTTTGAATTTTAAATTCAATTATAATTATTTCTTCGTAGCCTGTTCTTCAAGAAAACACCACACAGGCGAAACGATCTACCACCAGGACAGTAAAAAAGAAAGCGGTAAGACGGAAAAAAAGAAAAGTTTATTTTGACTTCTGTTCCGCGACTGATGAATACCACTGTGTGACTTTATTTCTTACATGAATTATGTTATTTTGCCACAGGCCGTGGGTCTCTGCTCTCGGCCACTGGCCAGGGTGCCAACCTGTAGAAGCAGCACCTGTATGGAGACATTTCGGCAGCAGCGGGAGCATTACGATGCATTACTGGGGAGGATTGGGAGGCTAGAGTTCCAGCAGTCAAACAGTTGAGCAGCTGTCTCCCGAAAAGTGCCTCTCCCCGCCGCGCAGGCTGCAATGCCTGGTGGAAGCTCTGCCCCCCGCAGAGCACACACCGCCTCAGGACACTCCATCCCGGCCTCTCAGTTCACCACCGCGCAGGAATCTGTTGATGCTGTCCCCGCCGGCTATCTCCCCCCAGGAAGCACAGCGGAATTCACAGATGCCAGTGGGACGAATAATTCTCCCAGATGTCCAACTGCTACCCATCACCCAGGAGATAGAGGGGGGTTGTACTTGCAGTGCATCGGCATAGACGGGAAAGCAAGAGCCGACCGCTACGCCGCCCTCGTGTTTCGAAATCTTGTGACTTTTGAAATTTACTGGGGGTGGACCACGTCTGTAAATTTCGATGGGTCCAGAGGCAAAAGTGCCTTGCCTTGCAATCTCCGGGAAACCATTAGTACGATGGTGAATCAGAGATTCTCAACCTTTGCTGCGTACGACTGGAAAATAATTCGTGATCGGATCAACGAAATGCTTCGTAGGAGGAGGCGGTCTTTTCCTCTTGTCTAACAGTCTGTCCACAAACAAAACATTCCTGTTAGACAAGAGGAATTGAAAAAAAAACAATGTTGTCAATGAAAACCGGTGTGTGTGTCTCTCCCTGCTGGATGTCCCTCTCACAAACTGCTGAATGAATAAAATAATTTTATTGAAAACGAGTTTGCGATTGTCTGGTCTTTAAATTCTGGAGATACGCGATTCCATATTATATTCCCTTTTAATCAAATTCTAAAAGTATGCTTGTTGACTCCGGTATCGCGTTAGTTAAAGACTTCGATGCTTAAAATGTTTAGGGAGAAATGGAATACTGGTGTGTATGTTTTCTTTAAAGTACCGAGACCAGCCATAAACTGTATGTTTAAGTTCCAAAATTAATATCGTTTATGGGCTTCACACGCGTTGCAGTATGCTCAGGCACTAAGTAAAAGGAGATGCTTCGTATTGCTTGACTAATTTTAAAAACTAAGTTATAAATATAAAAATTGCAGGCGCTGCTCTGGTGCGTCGGCTCCTACACAGTGCCTGTCTGCCGTAAGCGTTACAATATACAAACAGTACCCAACACTGCTTGTACCCATCTGTCATGCAAATAAAACACCTTGAATTGAACTGAATTGAGGGGAGAAGGGGGGGATACTAAAGCCAATACTGGCTCAATGGGCTTTGACGTGCTAATGCGTTGGTTTAACGGTCCCGGTGTGGCAGGCTTCCAATGTCAACTCGACTCGATTAGAAGACAATGAACGTATTTTAGCCCTAAATGAATTAATAGCAAACATGGTTTACATAAAATACATTTTTCCAAGAAAGTTTATAATAATACGATCTATAGTTGAAATCTGAGCCTACTTTAAAAATAAAGGAAAAGCATTTTCAGAGAGCAATCACGCTGTGTTTATGTAGAAAAAGTGATTAGGTTTATGAGCAATCTAATTACCTATTCGCTTAAAACGCTACATAAAATAAAGTTTATTTAGAGATGAATGATCAGTGTCGCAGTTTAAATAATGTGAGTCAGGAAAGTAACACAGCGCCACCAGATTTAATAACGCAATAAAAACGCTATAAAATAATGTGACACAGTACAGCACAGTACAACAATACTGACCATGACTTTAGAAGCATAAATTACCTTACACTCAATTTAAACACATGCTGTCTTTCTGTATGAACCTCTAAGCTGGTTCATACAGAAAATGTAGAAATGCATTAGCCTGATCATGATTAAAAAACACATAATTAAACACGCGTTTGCGATTTAAATCAGAACACGATTTAAATCAATATAAATGTTTATATTGTAACGCATACTGTCCAGCCTCCATTTCTCTATAAAAATTTACTGTTGCACACACACACACAATAGAAGCAGGAACCGCTGTCAGAAGGGAAGATATGTTCAAAATATCGCAAATATCGATCATGTTGCGATATTTTGAAATATAAAAGTCAATTGATTGTCCATAATATCGCTTACCTATTTTTTCGAAGAAATGTTTGTTAAAATAAAAGTCCAGCACCAGCTGGATTCGAACACACAACCTGCCGGTTGGTAGTCACGCACCTAGACCAGTAGGCTACAAGAGAGCTCGCATGATCAGGCAGGCGAAACATATTATATTCCCTTTTAATCAAATTCTAAAAGTATGCTTGTTGACTCCGGTATCACGTTAGTTAAAGACTTCGAAGCTTACAATGTTTAGGGAGAAATGGAATACCGGTGTGTATTTTTCCTTGTGATATTTTAAGCTCTAGTTGAATGATAGGTGTCGCATTTTAAATCATTTTCGTAGCTAGAAATTATGAAACACCCTGTTAAAAGCAAGGAAGTTTTTATGCCCCGTTGAAGTAAAACAAAATGCCTGACAAAGTATGGCTTGGACAGATTCCAAGTGCTTGTACAAATGTGCTAAAGAAATTATACTTTGAGTATACAGCTTGTCCAAAGTCATCCATTATTAATACTATTAGTAATATCTTCAGTAAAGGCTTTGATGCATAAATATTTCTGATAAAGGTAGGTTGTGTACTTTTGTCCAACTGAGCAATCTTGCTTTCATAAAATATACCAACATTTTAATGACAGATGATTAACATGCTGTAATACACAGTTCAAAATTAAAGGCTCAAATGCTGTACATGAGAGGTTAGGCTCCCCCTGGCGGTTTTACAAGGCGACGCCGGATAGTTAGTCACGTGACACACGTGAAATGCGTGATACCGCGTGATACTGTGACACGCCCACCGGGGTATGCCGCGAAATACCTCACCCATTTTGAATGGCTGCATCTGTAGCAATCAACTGCATGTTCTTACAAAGATGCTTTAACTAGCACGTCATAATACTTCATAGCTATGTCCTTTTTTAAAATCTGAAGAAGTAAACAGTTTCTCATTGTGTCCTTTCTAAATTAATTTGCAAATCAAGGGCCATTTAACGATTCAACCCATCTTTTGAGCCAGTATTTAAAATGTTAGGATTAACATAAAGCAACTTCCTTTATAACAAGACCATTGTTTTAATATATTATTCATGTGAAAAAAGAACCAGGATTTTTTAAAGCGGCACTAGGCACTAAGTTGACCCAGGTAGTTCATAACTCAACTGCAAAAAAACATTAGAAACTCTACCATCTCACACATGCAGACCATGGAAATATTGGAAAATATTTTTATTTTCAGATAACATAACCGAACATATATCTAAGGCCTTAAAAAACAGTCATTATCCATGTCTTCATATTTACAGTGTTCTTACATGCAAATATAATATGATTAGGTCACAGTCCTTTTATTTGTGTATTCCTGGTCAATCCTTTGGTGTAGAATACAGCATGAGAGCACACCCTGACGTCTGAAGGCACAGAAATGAGTGCCTTTGTTAAGTCGTAATATTTTATCCAGCTGAAATTGTGTCTTTTGCAGTGTGCAATGAAATAGATAAACACAGTACACAGTGTAGTGCTGAAAAGAAATCTATCTGACAATATTTAACATTAGGATAAAGAACAGATGTGGTGTGCTTAATTCCAATTCAGAATATAATTATAATATTGCAATGTGAGCATCAGAATTATGTCATATCACTATTAATATCCTTTCCAAAATCAGCACAATATTCTTTGACAGTTGTCAGGAAGATGACACGGGAACTGTCTGGCACACCACGATAACTACAGCAGGTGGAAGCTGAGAGTTTATTTTATGCTTGGAAAATCCAACTAAATGGCATCAGTTTTAAAGGTTAATGCAGCAGTCACCACAGCAGTGGAAATTAAAATGAGATGTAGCTGTCACAAGTGACTGAGCGTGTCGAGTTACCACTCTGTCTCATAAGTCAGAATCAACACACACACTGCAAATACCTTTGACTGGGCTATAAAATATTTCATCACTATATCTTCTATTAAGCTCTAAAAGCTGTTTTGCAATCTGCTCTTCTTTGCTCTAGGTCACCACATAACAAAGCAACTACAAAAAGCTGTTTCTGAGCAGTGACAATAATTTGATTTATTAATGATAACTACCTATAATCAGTATTGGGAAGTCATGTGGCAAAAGTGCTTTTGTTCTGAACAATTCATTAGCATAAGATGCCAGAAAACCACATTAACAAGATAATATTATTTGCCACAGATACATTATGGAGCCCCCTTGCTGTTATCATAAGAAATAGTACCACAATTTACCTATAACATAATTACCAGACAATACATTATTATTGCCATTATATTAACATTAAATATATCACCTAATTATGATAAATTAGTATACAGCGAAAGTATCAATGTTTAATATTTTGGCAAAACTGCATTTATTTATACATGTAATTGATCAAAACAGAACAAGCTGAAAACAGTATAATTCCCTGCTTTGGGGGTTTATACAAAACAGAGGAGAATTCTCTTTTGATACTTTTGATAGACAATATTTTGATTGATTAAAAAAATATTACTAAGAAGATCAGAAAACATATGAGAAAAATAATGGATAGATATCAGTATAGACCCATGGATAGGTATATCTGATGTCTGGTATTTATTAGCTTTCAACACTACACTTTTCATTTCCAAAAACAACTTTTTTTGTTTTTCAAAATATCACAAATGCAAGTGATCTCCAATATCCTCTAAACACAATCATAAAGTTTGTTTTCGCAGGACTGAAACTATTTTGTAATAAATAATAGTGAAATGCTTTATACAGCATTTTTCCCAACATAATTAAAACACATTATACACAGACTTATACACGGACAAAACACAAGACAACCTAAGCTTCTCAGAAGTGTTTTGTAACTAAATACATCAACATAAAGCAAATTAATAATAATAATAATAATTGCTTACACTTATATAGCGCTTTTCTGGACACTCCACTCAAAAGCGCTTTACAGGTAATGGGGACATCCACCTGAAAGCCATAGTGCACCAGAAGGCTCACCACACATCAGTGGGGAGGAGAGCAGAGAGAAATGTAGCCAATTCATAGATGGGGATTGTTAGGAGGCCATGATTGATAAAGGCCGATGGGAAATTTGGCCAGGATGCCGGGGTACACCCCTACTCTTTTCAAGAAACGCCCTGGGATTTTTAATGACCACAGAGAGTCAGGACCTCGGTTTTACGTCTCATCCAAAGGACAGCGCCTGTTTACAGTATAGTGTCCCCGTCACTACACTGGGGCATTAGGACCCACATGAGCTGCAGGGTGAGCGCCCCTTGCTGGCCCCACTAACACCTCTTCCAGCAGCAACCTTAGTTTTTCCCAGGAGGTCTCCCATCCAGGTACTGACCAGGCTCACACCTGCTTAGCTTCAGTGGGTTGCCAGTTGTGAGTTGCAGGGTGATTTGGCTGCTGGCCATAATATTAATCATATTTTCTTCATAGGAAAGTTCACCTTATGTTTCATTTTAGAGAAGCACCAAACTCCATTGATAAATCATCAGTTCTCCAGCAAAATAAAACCATAAAAGCAAAATTTCTCCAAAGGCGTAACACCATTGTATCTTTAAAAAAAGCTCATCCAAAATGGCTGCAAAAGGTCCATTGCTATATGTTAAAATCGACCAAATAGTAGTACAGTAGAATAAGCTCATCTAATAGGTTGAAATATCTGTCATTCAACAAATTCTGACCATTCAGAGACTTAAACCCTCCTCTTCATAGCATGCCATGCCAGCAAATACCAGAAAAGTGCAAAACAGTAAAAAAGTGTAAAACTATAAATATTAGAGGAAGGCCCCCTAGGACCAGAAGTGATTAAATTCAACAGTAATTTTTCATTATACATTTTGTGGAAGACTGAGAAAACCAACTCCGGTCCCGTCTTCATAAAAAATCATGCAGATTGTGTGTAGATTTTTTTTTATTCGTTCATTCACTTTCCAATTTTTATCCAAAGAAGCAGACATTTTAGAGAAGACCTAGGAAAAGAAATGTACATCCTAGTGTAGAAGACTGAGTGAGCTGAACTCTTAGGAAACAGGACTATGTGCGGGAGAGGTTTTCTGTTTGCACATAAGAAAAACTAAAGCCTGTGATTTTCCATACCTGTGTGTTTTATCAGAAATATATCTGTTTCACAATCTCCTAAACTGAGTGAAGACTTTTTTCTTTGACACTAGGTGTGTTATAGCTTAAGAAATTTCCTGTTTTTGGTCTGGATAATTTTTTCTATTGTATGTTCTGAGTAAGATATATATATATTTATTTTCAAGACCTTAACCAGTCCCGTATTGTGTATACATCCCAAGATAATTCAGGATATTAAAGGGTACGTGGATATAAAAGGATAAAGGCTACAAAAGGGTTTAGGATATAGCCTATACTCTAACCTGTGCTTTTAGAGTTATTAGAACTAGATATAAGCAAATAATTTTATAGAACATATAGTGCCTATAAGAACGTCTACAATCACTTTCGAACTTTCATCTTTTGTTACCTTGTAGCCTAGAAATAAAATGCATTAAATTCTTTTTTATCTACACATCCTACCACATAAACTCAAGAGTGAAAATATATTTTTAAGTTATAAAAATATAAAAAGAGTATATAATTTATATATAACACACACAAAGTTAACAGTCTCCACCTGTCTTAAACTGTACTGATTCACATGATTTCTGGGTAATTTAATTGGTTTCTGTAGGTTCCCTCTGCTGGGTAGGGCAGCATTTAAAAAAAAACTCCTTGATGCTCATGGTTGAGTCTTTTTAAAAACCTCAAACTTGTGGATAGCACACATCAGGGGATTAGTATAAAAAAATCAAAAGCCTGGAACACGCCTTGGAGCATTTTCAAGATGATTATTATGATGTAGTTTACGACACCACCAAAACCCTGCCTAGATCAGGTCTTCCATCTAAACTGATTGAACAAACAGACTGATCTGAGAGGCTACCATGAGGTCAACTTTGAAAGAGCTTTTATCTCCAGGACTGATCAGATTGTACCTGTGCCAACCATATTTTAAGTGCCAACTCTTCTTTAACAAAATATTAAAGATAACATACAATTTTATCTGCCTTTAAGTATTGGGACCCTAGGTTCAATTCCAGACCTAGAAATTAATCTTCATGGAATTTATATGTTCACGCCATGTGTGTGGGATTCCTCCCACAGTCCAAAGACATAATGGCAGGTTAATTAGCTTCTGGGAAAATTGGTCCTGATGTA
This sequence comes from Lepisosteus platostomus, assembly GCF_059453375.1. NCBI lineage: Eukaryota > Metazoa > Chordata > Actinopteri > Semionotiformes > Lepisosteidae > Lepisosteus > Lepisosteus platostomus. The sequence goes on along the minus strand of NC_142614.1, from coordinate 38,549,025 downwards.
AGTGTGTGTGTCTCTGTGTGCCCTGCACAGTGGACTGGCATCCCGTCCAGGGTGTATTCACAAGTTGCACCCATTGCTTGGGAGGACAGGCTCCTGCTCCATTTTCTAATCTCTTTATCCAGTAGAGGGGAACTGAAGCCTATCCCAGCAAGCAACAGGCACATGGCAGGATGCACCCTGGACATAATGCCAGTCTATCATACGCCACACAGACACAAACACACTCACACAAGGGCCAGTTTTCCCATAAGCTGATTAACATACCAATGTGTTTTGGACTGCAAGGGGAAATCAGATCACTCTACAGATACAGTACACCAGGAATTCTGGTACTTCTACAGATGCATACTGACCAGCTGCATCACAGTCTGGTATGGTAACTGCACCGTATCTGGCCGTAATTCAC